>NW_011482284.1:56812-60606 GCF_000754665.1 Bison bison bison
GCCTTTCCCTTCTCCAGCAGATATTCCCAACCCAGGAATCGAAACAGGGTCTCCTGCATTGCAGGCGGGTTCTTTACCAACTGAGCTATCAGGGACGCCCTCTTGTTTAAAAACATGACTTTAAAAATTTATAAGTGTAAAATGTGTAATTTGCAGAAAAGCTTAAAAATACTGGATCTCAACACCCAGAGTTGAGATCCAGTATGTAAACTTATGTGCTGGTTCTAGTTTGTGTCTGTTCTGACTGGCTGAGCATCTTCTAGAGCTTAGTTTACTGATGCAAACTTAGGGGCATCTGTGTTTTATAAACGGAAAGAGAGTTTACACCCTATCAGTGAACTACCTGGCTTCCCAGGTAGCTCAGTGGTAAAGAATCTGCCTGCCAAAGCAGGAGATGCAGGAGACACAGGTTCAATCCCTGGGTTGAGAACATCCCCTGGAGTAGGAAATGGCAAGCCACTCCAGTATTATTGCCTGGAGAACCCCCATGGACAGAGGAGCCTGGTGGGCTACAATCCATGGGTTGCAAAGAGTCAGATATGACTGAGTGGCTAACAGTGGAGGATCTAAAAGAAATTCCTAGAATTGCTCTAAAGTGAAAGTGAAGTCGCTCAGTCATGTCCGACTCTTTGTGACCCCATGGGCTGTAGCCTACCAGGCTCCTCCGTCCATGGGATTTTCCAACCAAGAATACTGGGGTGGGTTGCCATTTCCTCCTCCAAAATTGCTCTAAGACATCCCTAAACTATTTACCATATAAGTTTCATTTCTTGATTAGATTATTTAAACTTCATCTTAAAAAGTTCAGGGAGTTCCCTGGGGGTCCAGTGGGCAGGACACTACCCTCCCCTAGTCAGGGAGCTAAGATGTTGTGTGCTGCATGCCCATATCACACAGAGCAGAGCTGACAGGCCAGGCCCAGGATGGCAGGCGAGGAGCCCTGAGGACACAGCAGGCATAACTGGTGAAAACTGTGAGAACACAACTGCCCATTTCTCTCGGAATCGGGCACAAAGTTAAATGGAGAAAGAAGGACTGAAGAAAATCTACTGAGTTTAGAGAGAAGAGCAGAGTCTGCGGCAGGTGAGCCTGGCGGGCAGGTTTGGCCAAAAGGCCCAGGGAGGGACGGCCGCCAGCGTCTCTCACCGCTCAGCTCCGCACACAGGCCAGCTCCAGGTGGGTGTGAGGGGAGGCTCTGCCTTTGGGGTGGAGCCTGACCACACAGACCAGGCCTTCGCCCTAGCTTGCTTCTCGCGGGGAGGCAGTCCCAGACAGAGGCTCTGGTGCCCAAAGCCGCTCTCCCCACAGGCAGGCTCTGGAGCAGCAAGCTCCCAACACAAGCAGCTCTATCTAAAACAGAGCATGGGCAAGACAGCAGTGCCCGGAGAGCGGCGGAGGTATGGAGCATCGGGAGGTGGCTGGGGCAGGCGCTCCCTGCGGCCCAGCCGTGAGGACTCGGCACTTTCACTGCCAGGGCCGGGCTTCAGCCCCTGGTCGGGGAGATAAGATCTCACAAGCCGAGGGGCACGGCCAAAAAAACATAAGTGAGAAAACAAAACAGAGGATGGTAGAGACAAAAGGACAGGTAAATCGGTAAAATAGATAAATATAGACTACCGCAGAGCCATGACCGCTTATATAATTTCTGACCCAACAGGCCTTTATATTTTATTGTTGCTATTTTTTAATCTTAAGTTGAACAACTGACAAAAGTAGGCTCAGAGCCAATTACTGCCTCCACCTGTGCAAAAAGCGAGGGCCCCCAGCACCCCACCGGCTGTACCTTTATCTGCATGATGTTTCCTTCCAGCTCAGTGGGGGCCTGAAGGGTCCACTTGTCTTTGCCCTCCGCCCCGCGGCCGTTCGGGAGGCCCGGCGCTTTTCTCCACATGGCTACTCGCCCCTTGTCGGTACCTGCTGCCAGGAGACCTACAGGTAAAAAGAGAGCTCACCTTAGCTGAGCCGGAAAGGGATAAAATGGCAGCAGGCGCCCTCTGACCACCCTGTCAGACGTATCAGCCCGCCCAGTAACTCTGCAGCCACTTACCCAGCTGATCCCCTTTGTAGGAGCTCACTGCCGTAGCGATAGTATGTGTACGCATGCGTGAGGCGTGTGTGTGTGCGTGTGTGAGGAGCCACACAGGACTTGGCACTTAGTGGGCACAGAGGTGCTGCTCCCATGCATCTCCTATTCCACTGTGTGTGCGTGCATGGGTGCACACGTGTGTGTACACATACACACATCCATGCACATATATATTAATATACACACACATATAATGTTCCTCACGCTGACTCTCTACCGAGGGTTCAGGAGGAACAGACACCCATTCCCGCAGCCGGACGGTCACATTCCTGACCATCTCCTGGGCCACCATACGGGACAAACACAGCGCCCGCCTCTCTCTTGCTCTGGGCTGACCATCCTCGAGTGGCTGGTTCCGAGAACAGCCCCTGATGCCAGAAGTCTCACCTTTAACTTTACAGTAAGAAACGCAATTTATATTCTCTCCTTTTTCAAAACCAAACTTCTCCTCTGGACTCAGGACGTAGTTCTCCCCTCGTTCTAAATCCCAGAATCTACAAGGCAAGCAGGAAAGCCCATGAGGGGCCTGCGTTAGTGTGTTTCCCTCAGCTCCAAGGGTCTTGTTCAACTCGCAGATTAAACATTAAATATCAGGAAAAAGACACAGCCCTTCAGACTCTACAAAAAAAAAGTTTCTCATCATCATGTTGTCCATTAGGCCTTGCTCATGACCAGAGGGAGATGCTGCCAATGCAGAGGGCCCCTGTGGGACACCAGGTCAGGAGGAGAGCACAGGAGCCCCGAGCACCTGAGCCCAGGAGACCCCTGTGTCACGTGGACTCAAAGCAATGGCCCAAGAGGCCATGACATGGGTTTCCACGTACACAGGGGGCAGAGTCAGAAAGGCAGGGGACAGCAGGACTCCGTGGGGCGGGCGCTGGGGCTCTGCCTGTCTGTTCGTCCACCTCGGGGCCGGTTATAGACAGTGGTGACAATCGGCCATCATTCGTGTGCTGGCCTCTGTGCACGTTAGGCTCCAGTACGGAGCCGACTCATGAGAGTGCTGGGAACAGATTTCTCCCTCCAACCCTGCAGGGTCGGCTCTCACCTGAGCGCCGCCTCTCCGATGGCGGTCACGAGCAGGCTGCCGTCGATCAGCGCAATGTCTGCCCGGTGGCCCGTCTTCCCGCTCAGCTTCACCTGCACGACAACAGCCACCTGAGAGGAGGGTGCCGCCTGTGTGGAGGCTGTGTCGCCGCTGACAGGCTGGACTCTGCTGGCAGCAACTCCGGGGAGAGTGCCCACGCAAAGTAAGTGCGGGCGGCCCCAGCTTTTCAGGCCAGAGCAGTTAATGGAGCCCCTCATGGGGGAGGCGCCCTCACACCCACACACAGAACCAGCGAGGGGCCAAGGGGGGATTTGAACCCAGGTCCATGGACTCAGTGACCACATTTCAGCTGCTGTGCAGACACAGGTGCACGAGGGCCCCGAACACACTGACTTTCTGTGTCTACCAGACCACCTCCAGGGAGGTTCGGGGTCCCTGAGAACCTGGAATCTGCGGGTGGAACCGGGAGACCGCAGAAGGGCAGCAAGCGGTCCTCAGGGAGCGGTGCGTGCTGCCTGACCACACCCCAGGCTCCGGGCGTCCTCCTGCGAGCAAGCCCCCAGGTCAGGGGCGAGGCGCCCACAGGGATGGTGGGGCGTTCAGAGTTGCGACCGTCACACGTGTGGACCAGCCGTGGTGGAAACACTGGTGACAACCCCC
>NW_011482284.1:60706-75808 GCF_000754665.1 Bison bison bison
GCCCCTTCCCCTGACATCTCCCCAGCCTGTGACTGCGATGGTCCACAACAAATAGGCACCAAAGCTCTGGTGACCCTGCAACATGGACTCCTCAACCAAGACGAAGTGAGGGTGAGGCAGGCCAGAGGGCGGCCCTGGGGTGGCCCCACGCACCTTCATCACCTCCTCGGCCGTGCCCTCGGGCGTCACTGTGAACAGGCAGAGCAGCAGGCTGTCCGTCACCGCCACCAGCGCCCCCCTCTGCTCCAGGTAGAACAGTGTCTGGATGGAGCTGTCTGTGGATGCCACCTGGGCCGTCCTGCCTTTCTCGTCCACGTGGTGCACGGTCCCTGTGAAAGAGCCTTGTGTCCATGGAAGCTGGACGCTCCCGCGGCCATTCTACCTGCTTACGGACACTTTCAACATAAGCATCTTCATCACAATCATTTACAAATAGACCATTTTAAAAACCACTGGCAGACTTGCCCAGAGGCCCAGTGGCCAAGTCTCCATGCTCCCAAAGCAGGGGCCCTGGGTTCAATAGCTAGTTAGGGAACTAGATCCCACATGCTGCAACTAAAGACCCAAGGCAATAAAATAAAATAAAATAATTAAAAAACAAAACAACACTGGCCCGTAACCGCTACACCTGCCGTCTCGTGCATTAGTTCAGCCGGACTCCTGCCCCTGCCGTCCCCTCCACCACTGTCCAGCACTCAGTGACCGCCCTCCTGGTGCGCAGCCTCTGTGCTCCGGTCATGTCTGTCCCCAGAGCCTGAACCACGACCTTCCCTGGGGCCTCGACCCAGGTCCTCCATCCCAGGTCCCGGGTATCACAGCCTGCCCCCTCTTCCCCTCCCAGGCCCCTCCCAGTCTGGATCCCTCGCCTTGGCCCCTAGCTGCCTCCCGGTTCTGTTTTCAGGTGAGCTCTCGGGTGGGTTCATTCTGCAGCTCTCAAGAGCCCCTCACCCTCGGGGCCCCCATCTCACTCCCAGAAACAAGCACCTGCTCTGCAGACACGTGCGGTGGGCTGGGTGTGCACTTTCATGTGAGCTCAGCCTGTGGGGAGCAGGAGGCAGGGACTACTGTGTCCCCAGGGCCGTGCCCAGGAGCTGAGGCACAGGGACTGTGGTGCCCGGAGACACAGAGCCTGGCCCGCAGCGCCCAGCACCAGCATTGCCCTCTGCCCTCAGGGCAGCACCCCGGTCCCTCCAGCTGCCCTCCTGCGGCTCCACCCCTCACCCCGACATGCCAGTGTCTCTATCTTTAAGATGACCAGCACCCGGCCCCTGCCCGCGGTCACCCGTCACAGTCAAGCTGCCTGGCCATGCGCATCCCAGACCCCATCACCCCGCGCAGCCCCACCTCCTGGACCCCTTTCCTGCAGCGGACGCAACCCATGAATGTCCCAAGAAGATAAGACCCTCATGCTGCGTCTGCCGCTGCCTCCTGCCTCCTGGCGCACCGAGGAGGAGCCATGTTACAGCTGACACCACGGCCTGGCCCCCAGGGCTGCCACCGGGGGCTGCGGCCGGCAGAGCCCATCCAGCACCCCGGTCACGGCCCCAGAGCTGAGTCTGGACGTGGGCATGGAGACCACGTGGGTGCCCCGGCAGTGACTCGTCTGGGCCTGTGAACCGGACAGCTTCCTCCTAAAAAACTTTCCAACACAAATAAAAGCTGTTTGTCTCCACTGGCGCCAAGGGAAGCCACCCTTTGGGCTCAGGATAACCCTGGCATGGGAGGGCCAAGGCATCCGTCCAGGAGGGGCGCATGGCCTGTGGCTTTATACAGACACTCCGTCTGCTCGTTGGTGACCGCCAAATGCCCCGAGATGCTGTGGTGTCCCTGACCCCAGCGCGCGTCTCACCGTCTGTCAGGCTGACAAAGAACGAGAGGCCCTCCTGAGACCCCATCTTCAGGATGCTCCTGAAGCCGCTCTTCTTCCAGTTAAACATGTCCAGGGCCTTCTCGTCCCCGCTCACTGCCGCCCTGGCCAGCTGAACCAGGTCCCTGAAAGCAGACAGGATGGGGAGCTCCTCGTGGCCCCTGGGGTGCAGGCGGGGTGACCACAGACGAGAACCCCACTGCCACCCCCTCCCACGCGGTACTCACTCGCCAGGCGGGGGCAGCAGGAAGATGCAGTGGGTGAGGGGCTGCCCGTACTCGTGCCGCAGTAGTGGCATCCCCTGCACGCGGCCCCGCTGGTCCAGCCTCCAGAGGAGCAGGACGCCAAGCTGTAAACCCAAGGTCACATCCTCAGCGCGCGGAGGTGACACCACGCCCTGGAGCGTGGACTCACTCCCTCTCCAATTTCAAAACTACAGCAGGCACTGTAAAAAATCCAACAATCCACGGGCTCCGCGAGGAGCCAGAACCTTCTTTGTGCCCTCTCCCGCCTTCAGTCCCTAAAGATCACAAGCATCACGTGTTCAGTTTCAAAAAACAAACCTTTGAGGACAGACTCAGATTGAAGGGAAGGTGGCAAAGGCAGTTGGGAGAAGCCCCAGCCCAGCCCCAGTTGCTCCGGTCACCAGGGGACATGCCACTAACTCCAGCTGGGGCTTCACGCCGTCTCCTCAGCGCCTCCTCCGGGACCTCGTCCTCACACACGTGGTGGCTGCACCTCCTCGGGCTCCTGCTTCAGAGGCCTGCCCGGTGTGAGGAGGACCAGCCCGGGGTTCCAGAATGTGCCCCCTGGCGGGATATGTCTGATGTTTTTCTCCTTGTTGACGGAGTGGCAGGTTTGAGAGGGACATCGAAGGGAAAGTGCTGTTGTTGGCATCTCTGATCGGGGTCATGCCCTCGATGTGGCCTCCCTCACTGGACGCTCCTCCTCCTGCCATCCCGTCCAGCTTTGAAGGAACTCGCTGGGTGCGGCCCACACGTAGGAGGAGAGTGACGTCTCACCTCTAGGTCATCTGGAGATGTGTCCCAGCTCTCCGGCATTTACTGGTTTATTAAGTCATAGATTTTCATCATCTGGACCCACGGATGTCTAGTTTCTGCTCACGGTTATAGCTCAGTATTGCTTGGTGTAGACACTCCAGCTCCGGCCGTTGGGCGCTCTTCTCTCTGCCTCCACTGTCCCTTTCACACGGCCGTCGCTACGGGTGTGTGAGCCCCTCCTCGCGTCCTGGCTGACAGATCCTCTGGGCTCACGGTCCTGCCCCAGTCCAGGACCAGCTGCTTCTCCAAGGAGCCCTAGTTCCTTTTATTGGAAGAAACCAACCAAGATCTGGATGCCAGGTGTACTGTACATTCAACATCAAAGTCTCAGATTAACGGTTCAGACAAGCGCTGGAAAAGTTCAAGTTGGGAGAGACTATTTGGCCTGGGAGCAGTAGTCTGCGAGGGCGTCTGGCTGTGGATGAGCCTGGCTGTGTGAAATGGTACCGTTTCCATCACAGCAGAGCCCAAGCTGTCCTGAAGGCGTGTTTCCCGCTCAGGTCAGCGGGCATTTTAGCAGACAGTGAGGTCATCTTCTCTCCCTTCATTCAAGTCACTTTCATTCCAAACTAGATATATCAGGGGGATATATTTGGGGGATATATATATATATATATATCCCCCAAACTGGATAATATCACTTAATTGTATATGAAAAGAGGATTTTCAAATAAGTGGGCCTTACAAAGCAACCTGCACAATGAATCTCTAAGAAAAGCACGTTAAGAGTGGACATAGTATGTAACCTGAGTGTACATATAATCTAAATCACGTATTATTAGACTGATTCTTCTACTTTAAAAAAGATATTCACTTCTGGCTGTGCTGGGTCTCAGTTGTTGAGCGCAGACTGTCTTTAGTTGCGGCGAGAGGGGCTACTCTCTAGCTGCAGTGGGTGGGCTTCTCCTTGCGGTAGCTTGTCTTACCGCAGAGCACAGGCTCTAGGGCCCAGGGGCTTCAGGAGCTACGGCTCCTGGGCTCGAGACCACAGGCTCAGTGGTCGTGGTGCACGGGCTTTGCTGCCCCACACATGCCACATCTTCCCAGACTAGCGATCAAATCCAAGTCCCCCACATTGCAAGGCAGATTCTTTGCCGTTGGACCACCAGGGAAGGCCAAACAGATTCTTCTTGACTTTGCCAGCTTTATAAAGACAAGAATAAAAGCACTCTTGGTTTCTTTGTGTTTAGAAATTACTTTTAAAATACCCTGTGAGTGCAGCCGGCCAGCACTTTTTTCTTTTCTGGCGGTGCTGTGTGGGTCATGGGATCCTAGTTCCCGACCAGGGATGGAACGCAGGCCCTGGCAGGAGAGTGCTGAGCCCTGACCACTGGACCGCCGGGGAATTCCTGCCCAGCACTTGGTTTTTAACACAGTAAGTCACTGTTTTACCGGCACACGTGACGACCCCTTGGGCTCCTGAGCAGCCATGCACACTCTGCACGTCCAGGCCCCGACAGCTGCTCCGGGGATGCGTCTGGAGCCCGGGCCCTAGAGCGGTGGGCTCGGCTCAGAGGCCTGCGGACCCCTATTCGGACACGAGGACAGATGCACCACGGCGGTTGGGGGGAGGCCACGGGAGGTCCTCTCGTGTCTCTGGGAACCAGGCAGAGACGACTGCCAAGCGGAAGACAACACAGCAGATGCCCCTGGGCCCCCCACCACTCCTGAGGGCTGCTCTCTGGGTGCAGAGCAGCTGCCATTCACCCCAGTTGCTACACTCAGACCTTCTTCTCAGCTCCCGCCCTCCAGCTTGGCTCCCGCCCCTGGAGACGTGGGACACTCCAAGGCTTCCAGACTGTGCTTTCTTGATGCATCTGGTGAATCTCAGGGTGACCAAACCAGGCCTCTGGTGGAAGAGTGGAAAAGACCCTCAGCCAAGCCTGGGGAGCTGGCATCTCAGGGGTTGCTACTCTCAGCGTGTCTGTTCGTTAGTACGTCTCTTCCTGTTGGAGTCCAGTATCAAATTGGGACATGATTGCAGATTTTCTGAGAGAAGGACCAGGTATTTTTGTTCTGAAATCCTCTGACTCCAGAACTCGGTCAGCTGTGACCGGGGCTCCAGGTCACGCTCGAGTCATCCGCTATGTCAGTTGTTTCTCCTTTCTTCAGGATGCAAATGGTGATGTTCAAGGACCCTGACTCCTTTTATCCCCATGGGGGATCTTCAGAGCAGGGAGATGAGGAAGGGGTAGGAGCCCACAGGAGAAGGAGCCTGGGGTGGGGCAACGTCACCAGGTGTGAATCAAACAGAAAAACAAGAAATGTCTGGAAAAAAGGAATAAGTAGAATAGGGAAGAGGCAGTATGAGTAGAAATTAAGTATAAATGGCTTTCTAGGTAACATTTACCCTCAGGAGGAAGAGAAACGCACGCAAACTGGGACACAACCGAGACAGCACTTCTCCAAGATCCTGAGCTTGGTCACGACACACGCGTGGGTTGGTGTGAGCCGGTCAAGCCCCGCGGAGGGAGCTCTGGGCACACCGATCAAACCACAAGGGCATGCCCTGGGTCCCACCTCCCTCCAGGACTTTCTCTAAAGGTTCACACATGAGAAAGGACAAAAGCATGAGGCCAGCTGTCGTGTCACTGTCCAGCGAAGAACTGAAGACTGCTTCCCACAGAGGCTGCGAAGGCAAATAATAACAGGTTCGTGGCACAAAGGGCAGGTCTAAAGAGAGTGAGGAGGCTTGCTGTGCGCTGCCGTGGAGAGTGGAAGACACGGCTTCTGATGAAAAGCCTGAAACATCACAGTGTGTGACGGGTGCTGCCCCTCACGTGACAAGGATCCAGGAAAACAGGGAGGGGACTGTGTCCCCGTGTGAAGGCACTCACAGCGGTCAGGAGACAGCCACATGGACCTGAACCAAGGGACTCGCTACACAGTTACGAGCTGGACCCCTCAAAATGTCGATGTCATCAAAGACCAAACGAGAGAGAGAGACGAAAGAAGAGAGCAGGGATGGAAGGAGACAAAAGTTACACTCCCAGTGTTACGATGGGAGGAGACAAAAGAGGAACGGCAGCAGAGGCAGAGAGCGTGCGGCAGCCCCAGGTGAGGACGGGCTACCAGGACGGCAGGAGGAGCGCCACACCGACCGCGGCGGGGAGCGCGCGGGCCTTGCCCTCCTGTGCGACAGCACACGTGGTTACGCGCCGAGGACACGGATGCCAACGCATCGAGGGGTGAAGTGTGACATCTGTGACAAACTCCCCAATGCGCAGGGGGAGTACAGACACCCAGAGAGCTAATGTGTCGAAATGTTAACAGCTACTGAACTCATCACAGCAAGGGCACAAGGGTATTCCTTGTGCTGCTCCTTCCTCTAACGTTTGTGATTTTTCAAAGCTGGAAGCTGGGGAGAGAATGCACTGCACGCTCCTGTGTGTTCCTATGGGAACCCAGAGAGACATGAAGGAGCTGCAGGTGTCGGGGGCAGGGTGGGGTGATGAGGAGAGTGTTCTCAGCATGTACCTTTTAGCATTGTTTGAGTTCTGAAACATGCAAACGTATTACCTTGAAAGTGTAAAAGAAATAAACACACCGTACACTTTCTACTGTCCCTTTTGAATCAAAAGGTCTAGAGCAGGCCTCTCAGCCCAGGCCCTGCGGACGTCTCTGGCTGGTGACTCTCTGCGGTGGGGTCTGCCCTGAGCGCTGGCGGATCCTGAGCAGTAACTCTGGCCTCCACCCACCGGATGCCAGCAGAAAGCACCCTCTCCCTTACGATGAGGAACGACCTCTCCAGTGTCCCCTGGGGGCACGTCCACATGCTTAGGAGGCCCCAGGCCAGATGATGGGGACCAGGGACTCCTGGGCAACAAAGCGATATGCTCAGAGGGCACACTGGGGTTCGGGGTACCTGAGGCACCGCACCATCCGTGTGAATGTGGGTATCTAGAGATGTTCATTTACAAAATTACACACTTCTGCCACAGAGTGAGAAGGTAGAATAAAGCTTTCAAATCTTGCTCCCAACATAAAACACAGCCTGCCGTTACAGCTGACAAGGTCAGCGGAGCCCGGCAACCACGCGTCGCTAATAACCTGGTCCCTGAGAGCCTCCCGCATCCCTGAGAGCACAGATAGGGCAAGGCTGAGACCCCGAGCGGGCCGCCGCGCGTCTGCTCACCCTGTCCCCCGACACTAGGCAGTTCCCGTTGGGGCTCCAGGCGAGGATGGCAATGTCGGCTGTGTGCGTGGCGGGGACTGCATGCTGCTCCTTGTCCTGCTTGTTAAACATGACCACTTCTCCAGACTCCCAGCCAATAGCCAGGATCAGCCGCGTTGGGTGCCAGCACAGGCAGGTGACCCGGAACGACCTCTCGACATGCATGTCTGGCACGCGCTCGCCCTGCGACACACAAGGTAAAGCCCTTATTACAGGGAATGGCAGCGACTAAACATTTCTGCCTCATCAGTGGAATGATATCAGGTAGAGGATATAACAAGCTGCTTATTAAGGAAACAGTCTATTTAATTGTCATAGAAACACCCATATTGCCTCAGCTGAACTATGACAGCACAAGGCAAACATTTAACCGACCCCACAAACCAGCTTACCAATAAAACTTTATTTACAAAAGCAAGTGCTGGGCCAGCAAGTGAAGTGTGTTGACCTAAGGTTCTCAAAGTGTGGCTAGTTGACCCTAAGAACCTTTTTGAGGTCTGCAAAGCCAAAGTCATTTTCAGAATGATACTAGGATGTGGTTTGCCTTGTTAACTCTCGTTCTCTCACAAGTGAACAGTGGAGTTTTCCGGAAGCTTTGAGATATATGACAATGTCATTGCTCTAAGAGTTAGTAAGATATGTGATCTTGTATTCTCATGTTTTCTAGAATTTTCAAAGGCAGCAGGTTAAAAGTATAAACGTGTGTGTTTTCAGAGATTAACTCAGTTTTGTTTCTCAGCACTTCTACTGGGCTCTTCCTACCAATCTCCAGTTATACCTGCTATATCTGTGACCTTCTTATCATCGAATAAATCATAATTTTGAAATCCTACAGTTTTCCTTCTGCCAATTAGAAACACATGAAGTTTTGTAATAGTGTGCTTTAAATTTTCTGAATTTTGAAGTTTTATCTATGGAATTCCTTGGTGGTCCAGTGGGACTGGTGGGCTGGACCGCAGGCCTGTGAGTTGTCCCCCAAGAGATGGTAACGTAGCCTCAGGAGGAGGAAGGGATGGAGGGAGAGGAGGCCAGTCGGGGATGGGGGAGGCTGGACGCAGCAGGCTGGGTGAGGAAGCCCCTTGGGTGTGCTCTCCAGAGGACATCACAGGAGGGTGCCATGTGTGGGGAGGGGATAGCAGGTGCAGACCCAAAGCATGAGAGGTAGATTTCCGGGGAGGGTGGGGCAGGGGGCGGGAAAGGAAATCCATTTTCCTTGGTGAAGTAGGAGTTTCTAGAAAGTTCCTGTTATGGAGTTGTGTGGCCCCCAAAGATATGCTGGTTCCTAAACCCCTGGTTCTTGTGACATGACCTATGAAACCAGGGTCTTTGCAGATGACCAAGCTCAGACGAGGTCATTAGAGTGGGCCCTGGTCCAGTATGACTGGTATCCTTACATGAGGAGGAAAGAGAGCCCGCCACAGCTAGGGGGCACTGAAGACTGCAGGCTGCACCAAAGTAAATGTGCAGCAGGATACACACCCTCCATTCGAGCCTTCAGAGGGCAGGGCCCTGCCAGCCCCGGGCTGGGGGTTTCTGGCCCCATAACTATGAGAGGATAAACTTCTGTTATTTTAAGGCATCCAATCCGTGGTAATTTGTTATGGCCGCTCCAGGAAACGAACAGTTTCGAAGGCTGGTGTGACTCAACAAGGCTGGCGAGGGGGGGACAGACAGCCCTGGTGGTGACTGTGAACTGACGGTGGATTCTGTCTCAAGCATCCCTAACTGTGTACCCAAAACTAAATAATACGGGTAAAAGAATTACTTATATAACAGGGCTTTTACAGTGTTGAGAATTTGGACCTCGTGAGACACACACACACACACACACACAGACACACACACACACCAGAACAAAAGAACAAGACAAGAGCCAGATGCCACTGCAGTCAGATTGCTGCTTTCCACACTCACTTGCTCCAGATACACATCCACGCTGCCTCCTGAGGTTGTGCTAACAGAAGCAACCGCCAAGAACGGGTAGATGGGATGCCAGCCAATGTGGGACGGAGACCCGACTGTGTCTGGGGCTTCTATGCGGTGGTCAAAGTAGAGGGCCATGATGGAACGCAGGCCTGCTCAGCACCGAAACCTGCTGGGGAAAAAACAAGTCCTGTTGGTTTTGAACAAAACTCCTACATATGGAATTAGGAAAAAAAGGTAACACAAACCCACAATCATAAGACATCAGGCAAGTTATCAACAGCCTTATCAACACTCCTTCAGACCGATGCACCAATTTATGTGGAAGAGATCTCTAATGTGGGAAACACAATTAGAAGCAAGGGATTAGGCCTGGGGTGTGACGGAAAAGAATAACACACGTTGCCATCAAAACAGTAAAGAAATGAAGCCTGCAGACTAGACCACACGTGCCACCCTTGATCATTTTTATTCTAATCATAACAAGGACAATTCATATTTTTACAGTTCCCCTTTAAGCAATATTTTCAAACAACAAACCAAAAAAAGCAAACTGTTGCACAGAAGAGAAATGTGCAGAAAAACCTAACCCCCAGTTTTTGACAGAAAACCAAGGTGGTCCCTGCTGTCCTCTTGCGGTGGCAGGAAGCAAAGGATTCATCTGTCAGGGAGTGGGAGGAAGCAAGGCCACAGGGCAACTGGGGAAAAAATAAGCTTGATCAGTTACCTAACATCTCTTTCTCTTTCCTTCCCTAAGAGATGTGCACGTTGTCCCTGTGTGTGAGGGGCAGGAGGGTGAATGGAATGACTGTCTGACTGCCACTCATTTGTTCACATCCTAGAGTCAGTCTGGGGAAGCAAACTAGCCCAGAAAAGTCTCTTTGGGGTGGTTGCTATCCTTTGAAATTATTCAACTTCATCCCCCTCAGGATGGCTATTATCAAAAAAACAGAAAGTAAAAAGTGTTGATGAGGCAACTGGAAGCCTTGTGCACTGCTGGTGGGAATGTAAAATGGTGCAGATGCTGTGGAAAGCAGTCTGGTGGGTCCCTCAGGCTCACACACAGGATCATCACATTATCCAGCAATTCAGTTCTGGACACAAACCCATAAGAATCGAAAGCAGGGATATGAACAGATCCTTGAACACAATATTCATAGCAGCATTATTCATAGTGAAAAGGTGGAAACAACCCAAATGCCTATCAACAAATGAATGGATAAACAAAATGTGGTATATCCATACAATGCAGCCTTACAATGGGATGAAGTTCTGACACATGTTACAGCATGGATGAACCTAGAAGAAGTGAAATAAATCAGACTCAAAAAGAACAAATAATGCATGATTCACTTATATGAGGTACTTAAGAGTCACCAAATTCAATGCCTCCGCCTTCCAATGCAGGCACTGCAGGAGCTAAGATCACACATGCTTCATGACCAAAAAACCAAAATGTAAAAACAAGAAGCAATTCTGTAACAAATTCAATAAAGACTTTAAAAATGGCCCACATCAAAAAAATCTTTAAAAAAGAAAAAAGAAAGTAGACTGGTGGTTGCCAGGGCCTGCTACAGGTGGTGATGGGCAATTAGTGTTTATTATATATAAGGTTTCTGTTTCGAAAGACTGGTAGCGATGACCACACAACAGTGTGAAGGTACTTAATGTTGTCATCGAACTATATACTTATATATGGTTAAAATAGTAAATCTTACGTATATTTAACCACAACAGAAAAACTGCAAAAAAAGCTATCCAGCACCTACAAAATTCCATCACTGGAGAAGGGAACAGGCTACGCCATTTGCTTTGAGCAATACAACAGTTGTATCAGAGAAAGCCATGCAGGCTCATTTTGGGTTCAGAGAGGGAGACCCTGTTTTTCCAGAAGCTGGAAGGCAGGAGAGTACAAATGAACAGTCACATTTCAAATGCGTATCTTTCTTTTATGAAAATATACCCTGACCACTAAAGTCACCACCACAAGCTGGTGGTGAGTTTAATGGGTGCTGAAAAGCACCCATTCAGGCTCCTGATAGATGGCTGGGCACTGGCCGGAGGAGCTGGGGGGATGGGAGACTGGGGTCTGTGGGGGTAGGATCCATGGCCAGCTGCACACACTCCACTTAGGGGACATGTGCACTGGTCCAGGGCTCTGGATTCCTTGAGTAAAGACTTCATGCAATCGTTCACACAGAGCCACAATGAGACACACTGGGTTAAAAATTGGGCAGATTAACACAGCAAGGAAGCCTTTTACACTGAGTTCTAACATGTTGCAGCCACCAAGGGTCTAAATTCTGGGCTACAGGAAATTCTTACTCATGTTTAACAAGTTTACTCTCTGAAAATATGCCTTGGAAAAATGAGTAACATATCAATCTTCTTGTAATGACGGAAAAAGAATTATAAGAGCACTTAGAAAAGTTAAACCTGATTTCCTCTATCTTTTATTTCGAACATCACTTTGTAAGGAGCGAGTATGCTAGAAGATCTTTAAGTTACTTTCTTCCTGCTGGGGCTCTCCCAGAGGCTCTCCCCCTCACACCCCTGCACTGGGTACTCAGGACCCTCTTTCCACCAGGTCGTCCTGGGCTTCTGCCCAGTGTCCTCAGAGAACCCTGTATTCTCCATTTAGACTGTACTGTAAGTCTGTGATTGACTGACCATCCTCCACTCCTCACCCAATTACCTGACCCACAGAGTGAGGGGCCACCGGAGCATACCCGGCCCCAGAACACTGCCTCCACCAAACAGGCCCCAGTACATGAATCTCTGATGGACATACTTACTAGCAAGGAAAGAGGCTTTTGATGTCTTGTTAGTTGCAGAAATTGGGGTCAGGCCAGGGTGAATGAATCCAGTTTTATACAATGAATAAATGCTACCTGGGAGAAGGCAATGGCAACCCAGTCCAGTACTCTTGCTTGGAAAATCCCATGGACGGAGGAGCCCAGTAGGATGCAGTCCATGGGGTTGCTAAGAGTCCAACATGACTGAGAGACTTCCCTTTCACTTTTCACTTTTATGCATTGGAGAAGGAAATGGCAACTCACTCCAGTGTTCTTGCCTGGAGCATCCCAGGGACGGGGGAGCCTGGTGGGCTGCCGTCTATGGGGTTGAACAGAGTCGGACACGATTGAAGTGATTTAGCAGCAGCAGCAGTAAATGCTACCTGTGTACCAAGGCTTTCCTCGTGGCTCAGTTGGTAAAGAATCTGCCTGAAATGCACGAGACTTGGGTTGGATCCCTGGATCTAGAAGATCCCCTGGAGAAGGGCATGGCAACCCACTCTAGTACTCCTGCCTGGAAAATCCCATGGACAGAGGAGACTGGCGGGCTCCAGTCCATGGGGTCACAAAGAGTTAGACACGACTGAAGCAACTGAGCACGCACATACACATGTGCTCTTACAAACAAAAGTTATCAAAGAAAACAAGAAGGAGAGATGACTAACAATGAAATCGCATCCATTAATGGCATCGGTTCAGAAACAAGGGCACTTCCTTTCCTAAAGGCAGGGTACCTCTTGAACATAATGCCGTTTGTCAATATATAAACTTCGGAGGAAAGAAAAAAAAATTCCACTTCTCACCGATTTGCTCCTCTCACCTCCAGCCGTGCAACCTCTTCAGTCTTCAGGTAAGCCACCTTTTGGGAAGCAACGGCTTGTGGTACTAAGGATGACTTCAGTTGCATCACTGCTTGGAGACGCTGTGGGAGGGAACCAGAAGGACTTTGAGGCAACGGGGGCTGGGTGGAGGGGCGCAGTGGAGGGCACTGGAAGACACCCCGAAAAGCCTCACTCTGAACCACCGCCCCCGACCCTCGTCAATGCAGGCTCATAGCTGCATCCCGTGGACATGAAGAAACACCATCTCCGGCTCGACCGCGCAGTCCCGCGGGCCACAGAACTGACAGCGCAGAAGGTGGTTTTCTGAATCCCTTCCGGGCCCCGTCCCTCCCTCCCTCCAGCTCCGCTCTCCCGGCCTCGCGCCGCCACGCGGCCCTCAATCGGACCTCGCCGCGCACTGAGCCCTCAGACACCCGCCCCGCACCCCTAAGCCTTGGCCTGATCGGCCACCGCTCGGGCGATCGGCCCAGGCAGGGTTTCTGGGCGAAGATAATCCAGGAGGCGGAGAAGAGAGTCCGGCGCGCCTCGGCGTCGCCCTTCTCCCGGGCCCAGGCTCCGGGCTCCCGGACCCGCCAGACTCCCCGAGCCGTCCCGGCCCTCGGCCTCGCGAGCCCATCCCCGGCCCTGCCTCGTCGTTGCCCTGTCCTGAGGCTCCGGGCCCCCAGACCCCCCTACTCCTGGGTCCCGGCCCGGGGGCCGCACTCGCCTTGGCTGGGCCGCTGCGCCGCCGCGCGTTGCCGGGACAACGGCCGCGAGCCCAGCTCGGATACAGCCGAAGCCGAGCGGGCGGACGCCGAGACCAGCCGAAGCGCCCCGAGAGGCCGGAAAGAGCCGAAGACGCTCGGAAACGTTCGTACGCAGCCGAGGGCAGGATTCCTCCCGCGAGTGGCGAGCTCCTGGGCTGTGCAGGGCAATTTCCCCCTTTCTCGATGGTTGTCTAGAGCCCACAACGCTGGCTCGCAGAGGGGGCCGAGGGGACAGAATATGCCTTTCTGCCCAGAGAAGGGAAGCTAGTGTATTCTGTATGTGATGGGGATACACGGTCGGTTCGCGACCCGCCCCTGTAGTTCAGTTTTTCCAACCACATAGGTCAGTCAGGAGGAAGGCAGCAGGGAGACTGGGAAAGGAGAACGCCATCTTTAAGATTCTCTCCTCTGGTTAATCTTATTGCTTGGACCCCGAAAGGTTTGCTAGATTCTGATTTGTCTCCAAGAGGGTATCATTCAAGAGTATTTCTGAGAAAAGTCAGTTGATTCAACATAGTTCCTTGAAGCTGGTTCAGTGCTTTGAGGGGGGAGGCTTATGGACGCCATTAGAGAGAAAATAGCGTAGAGTAGAAAGTACGAGTTCATTTAGTTAGAAACTAACCTTTTCCCTAACCTTGGCGGCTGACTGCATTCCCTAAGGTATTATCAACGTGCCGTCCTGCTCTAACGGTCTGGTGGGTTAAACTAATTTTAGAAGAAAAAGCTACGTTACTAAGAAAACTTACCAAAGCAAACAGCAGCAAAGGTCTTTCACTTGTTAAGCATACAAGGAAGATTCTATTTTAAAAAACCCATTTTCATGAACACTAGGATTTTACTGAATAAATTTAATATGTAATATTGCGTAAATTTAAGGTGTACAAAATCTTACTTTGACCCATTATATATTATGTGATTAGATTGTAGAGATATTTATCACATTAGTCAGTACAGTATTATTGTCTGTATCCATTATATTGTGCAAGCTTTCCAGGTGGCTCAGTGGTAAAGAATCCGCCTGCCAATGCAGGAGACAGAGGTTCGATCCCTGGGTCAGGAAGATCCACTGGAGGAGGACATGGCAACCCACTCCAGTATTCTTGCCTGGGAAATCCCATGGACAGAGGAGCCTGGCGGGTTACAGTCCACCGGGTCGCAGAGTTGGACACGACTGAGCACGCAAGCGTAACATTGTGCGTTACATACTACTCCTTAACAAATTTGTACCCTTAAGCCCCATCACTCTTATCCCTCCTCCATAAACTCCACTCCTTTATCGCCAAAACGAAGAAAAACAACCTAAGCGTCCAGCACCATCGGCAGCACTAAAAAACTTGAAAGCCTTCACACTCAATCCAATAATGGGTGTGTTTATCTGCCTCAGTCGCACTTCCACACTTTTTCGGTAAAAACCCGGTTCGCGCCGGATTCAAGACTCAGAGCTGAGGCGGCGTTTTCTTCTCACGCATCCGTCAACAGGGCTCGGGCCAATCACAGGCTAGGCTCTCACTCTATTGGCTGCCGATCCACCAATCCGGAGAGACGTACCAGTCCGCACGGCCGCGAGGCTAGCGTCACAACATTACCCGCGTCGCAGATCCGCCCTCCGCCCCCACCCAGCGTCCCTGCGTGTAAGCGCGCGCGCCCGCCTCTGACCAATGGAAAGGCGCCTAGAGGGGGCGCGCGCGCTTACA
>NW_011482284.1:75908-77806 GCF_000754665.1 Bison bison bison
CGTCGGCCCCGCGGACTCCGCCGGCCGCCGTAGCCGGAACTGCTCCTGTTCGCCGCGGGCCGGGCCTCAGGGAGGCTGAGGGGCGACAGCACCGGCGCCCGCAGCCTCCTCAGCCGCACGCCGACCGCCGAGGGGGACGTACCGGGGCGAGTGCCGTTCGGCGACTGTTTCTGAGGCGGGAGGACCACACCGGCGTTGCGGTCTCTCAGCAGCCGGCGCTCGGGGGCCGGGCTGCCCGACTCGGCCGGTTCTGCGGGCGCCCGGGAGGACCCCGGCGGGCCCGGGAAGCCAGGCTGCTGCGAGGCGTTGATGAAAAAGGTGACCGGAGGCTGGGGGCTCGGGAGGGGTGGACCGCCCCGACTGGCTATCGCGGCGAGGCCGGCTCCCAGCCCGAGCGGGGCTGCGGGAGAAGCGGCCTGCGCCCTGACGGCGGTGGTTACGCACGCGGTGCTTCGTCGGGGCGGCTCGGGGAGCCGGGACCCAGGAGTGTTGGGTTGACGGAGCTCTTTGTGTGCAGCTAGAAGTCAGCCAGGGAGGTGGGTTTTGCTTTTCCTTTCCCAGAAGGTGACAAGTGGTGTCCTGCCGGGATGGGGCTTGAGGCGATCCCTCCTGTGTGCGCGGTCAGGAAGTAAGGTTGGAGGGACTCTTTGAGAGAATTCCATCTCCTGTTTTCCTTTTCCCTCAAGGGAAGACTCTGAAATACGTCAATACCTTTTGAATTCTGAAAAGCCAAGTTCTTCTGTATTCAGGTAGTGTCTCCCAAGATTTAGCTTGGCCAACGGGCAAGTTTATTCTGTTGTAGCTGATAGAACCACTACTTGGGTCCTGGGTTGACTGTGGGTGGCTTTGGGATGATGGCTTGGTTCCTGGAAGGTAGGGTTCGCCACATTATAACCCAGGTTTCTTAAGTAGAAACGGATAGGATAAGGGATGAATAGTGAGATGTCCTGTACTACCACGAAGTCCTTTAAGTTTGGGCATCTGTCTTACATTACTATTCTTTGGCATGGCAGGTGTTTTTAATTTTTATTTGTAACTGACGTGGATTCAGATGGTTTATGATAGACATCAATTTTAACAGATGAAAGCTGTAGCAGGTAGTTTTGAGGCATAATACTTTTGAGCAGTGGTAGGTATCACTATGATTTTAATCATTTCCAAGTCTTTCTAGGAGAGTTCCTTACACTCCTGTTACTGTATTTCATTTTTGGCCTTGATGTCTTACTCTCATTTTCCTTTTCTCAGCAGTCGTGTTGAGCATATCAAACACAGTTTGGGCACAGTATCAACACCTGTTGAGGAATCTAGTTTTTAGGTTTCTTGCTTCATCGCATGTGCACATTACTATTTCTGGACTTACAACGTTGATAGTACCTGAATCTCCTTGAATAAATTGAGTGGATCTGCTTTTTGGGCAACAAACATTTTTAAAGTCATCATATTTTGTCAATGACATTGCTCACAACAGAGAGTCACAAAGTTAGCGCAGGATTTTTATTCATGGTTACCTAGCGTTTTGACAGAATTATCTTCTGTCCATTCTTACCTGGAGGTTACTGTGCTGTCTGTCACTTTCACGGGTGACACCAGTCTGTTCCACACAACAGGCTCCTTTGTTGCAAAAGCATTTTTAATTCGTAAATCCCCGCAGCAGCACACATCTCCCACCCTCGGAAGCAAGACTCCCAGAAACCCCGAGCTTATTATTCTTTATGTCTGTTTTAAAATAAGCAGGCGGACTGGCAGCCTCGGGCCACCATGGAGTTCCCTGTGCACGCAGGCGAGCCCGCGCCTCTGCCCGGCCGGGGTCGATTCGGGCCCCTCACCCTCGCTCCGGAGCCAACTTTGGGGGCCGGAGTGCGGGGCAGGTGCGCGGGCCCGGAGCCCCGCGCGTTTTG
>NW_011482284.1:78548-106091 GCF_000754665.1 Bison bison bison
GCCCCGTCCCCGCCGCCCGCCTGCCCCCAGGATCAGCACCACTTCCTCAGGTCCAGCGTGAGGCCGCAGAGCAAGAGGCTCAGGAAGGACTCGTCCTGCGCTGGGGGGAGCAGCGGTGCGGGCAGCTCCGGGCCCCGCGGGAAAGGTAAGGCGACCCTGTCCCCTTGCAGGGTGTGCCCTTGCGCCCCCGGTGGGGGGCCCCTCCCTCATGCCTCCCTGCCTCCACCCCGCTGGGGTTCCCTCGTGTGTCTGCACCCGCACTTTGAGTGGCACTTTGGAGGGGACATGCTCTCTTCCTGCTCCAAAGAGACTGTTTCTGTGTTTCGACTGTGTTAAGGGGCAGTAAGTATTCTTTCCTTGGACAAATAGGATAGATTTCTGATGGTTGGGTTTTTTTCCCCCTCAAAGGCGCTTGGGTGATTTATATGGTAGGCTATTTTAAACAGTAAACAGTAGTTTAGAAAGGGATTGAGAAATTACGTGCTGTATCTTTTCCTCAGCCTCAGATGGTGAAAATACAACAAAGGAGTGGAGTTTTGAAACTCTTGTGGGGAAAGGCTGATAAGTCGAAAATGAATGATCCGAGGGTCCAGCGTGGGCCCGTCGCCCTCTACGTCAAGTATGCTGGGTTTGAGAGTGTCAAGGCCTCAAGACGTGGCCCTTTGCGTTTCTACTGAGGCTTCCTTGGGTGCCATGAGGACATCTCCCCTAGCGTAGTCAGTGGTGAAAACATTTATGACCTGACATAAACGAGCAGCAGTCCACAGGATTTGTCCTGGCATTCTCAGGTTGTTGAGGACGTCTCTATCAAAATAG
This sequence comes from Bison bison bison, assembly GCF_000754665.1. Taxonomy (NCBI): domain Eukaryota; kingdom Metazoa; phylum Chordata; class Mammalia; order Artiodactyla; family Bovidae; genus Bison; species Bison bison. The sequence continues at coordinate 79,365 of NW_011482284.1, forward strand.
TAAGAAAACCATGTGTCAGTTCCCCATTGTTTTCTGCTTGTATCTGTTTATATTTCAGTATTCTGCTTTTTCTTAATGGTATAAGTGAATTGTTCTTAATATTCTGTTTCAGGCCAAGTTTGCAGCACTTTTATAGATAGCATATGTAACACCATTTTCTAGTGAGTTTCACATGAGAAAAACTTTCACTTGGTTCCTTGGGCGATGGAATTTAAATCGTTAGCTGGTCCTGATAATATTAAGAAGGAAATACCTCAGAAGCTAGTGGAGGACCCATTTTGGAGATCTGTGCCAAATGTGTGCAGTTAAACTTGCTAACTTCTGCCTCATTCTCAGCTGAAGAGGACTGGCCTCTGAAGTCATAGCCTTACTCATTTTTGGGGGGAGGTGGGGGGGTGAAGACTTTTGGTGTAACTATACTCACTTGGAGATGTAAGCATGAGATAATTTTGTATGCTTCAGAAGTTAAAACTTGTCTCATAAAAGTTTATTTTGGTGTGAAAATTGCTGGTTGATTAGGAAAACATTAATTTGTTTTCATGGCTTTGTTTTGTAAAAAGCAGTTTTTCACTCCTACTCAGAGAGATGTCTTAAGTTACCATGTGTAAGTGCTAGTGAGCCTCCAAGGGTCTGTTTGTGGCTTCAGAAGCACTGGCTCTGACGTCCGGTCAGAGTCTCTGGCTTTGGTCCCCTGGCCCTCTGACCTCCATCTGCTCGCTGTACCCCTCTCACCGGCTTTCTCCTTGGAGAGGCATCCTTCCTTCCCTGTGAATTGAGGAGTGCCGGGGATGGCTCCCCTCTCTCCACGTGTAGCTGCTAAAATGGAGTGAGGCACTGGAAGCTGTCTGTCCCCTGTGAATGGCTGCCTGTGAGGTGATGTGGCGTGGATGGGACGTGAGACTAAAGTTAGAATGTTGGCAGTGGGTGAGGGGCGGTTTGCTTTCCCTTGCACACTTGAGTGTGGGGCTGATGGGGAAGGTTTCTGATTAGCCTGGCCTCAGATGTGTTCTTAATTCTTGCCCAAACGTGGTTGGAACAGCCATCCAGTTCCCATCAGTAAAATGGAAGTTTGTTAGAAATTGTGCTGCTTACAGCTTGTGTATTTTCCTGTTTTAGCATGCAGAAGTTTGCTAAAGTGAATAATGAAGCTGAACTGTGGTGCTGATGTTTGGGAGAGGAGTGAAAAGTGTGTTTCCTCTGCTTCACAGACTCCTGGGCCTGCCTCTGGCCCGGAGCTTCCTGGCGAGGCCACCTCTGGGCTGTGCTTCAAGTTTCCCCGTGCCCAGGATATCCCCCGCCTGCTTCGGGCAGCCTCTCCTCCCTCTCCCGCCCCTTTGACCGGCAGAGAGCAGGTCAATTGTAACCTTGGGGAACATTCTTGGAGGAGCTGTTCGTTGCACAGACGGTGGAAATCTCCACCTGTAGTGATGAGTATGGACCAGTAAGGGAATTTTTCCAGGTTTTTCACTTCAGGAAAGTAAAAATTTCCATTATATTTGAGGTACAATCACAGCCCAGCCAGAGAAGGCTCCTTTGGTTACTGACCGCTTTCCAGTTTCAGTCTTAATGCATGGAGAACTCTGCCGGTGTTTGGGAGGAAAAGGCTTGGGGAGGAAAGGAAGTTTTCGTTTTGCTTCTGTCCACACAAATACTGTCTTTTCTTTTTTCATAAGAATGGACTCTTTTGTCAACTTCAGTGAAAAACCAGAAGTGGAAGTCTGAATCAAATCCTTTTTTAATTGACCAGGGGCAAGTGGCAATGATTTAGCACCTGTGTGCCAGGCATCTTGCACCTCTGTTACTTTGCTTTTTATCTGGGCGCAGATACCGAGGAGTGTTGTTCAGATAACGTGTTCAGCTGAGACAGAAGGTAGGCTGCAGGTCAGAAACCAGTGGCTCTGCTTGATGTCAAAACAAATGCTCCCCTGGCCCTGCCATGCGCCCCAAGTGGCCTGAGAACACACTTGAGACTGACTTCACAACCTGCAGGAACCAGGCCAGGAGGCAGGGCCCCCACGCCCTCCCGTGTGTTCAGTTCCTGATGCACATCTCAGGTTCTCAGAATAACCCCAGTGCCTGCCTCACTGAAATAAGTAACGCCCCGAAGCCCTGCTCTTAGGGAAAGCGGGCCTGGCTGCCAGGTCGAGCTTCAGGCAGAGTCTGAGTGGATGGACGGGGTGGGCGGGGTCACCTGTTGGGAGGTAGGATAGAGGTGCCAGGAATGCCCCCGAACCTCTAGGGGGTGGGGTCCTCAGGGGACGCCTGAGTTGGGGGCAGAGTTAGACCCTCTGTTTCCAAGGCTGTCCCCTCCCCCCACCCAAGCAGGCCAATTCTGCAGAGTCAGGGAGCAAGTCAGAGGAGGCGCCGTCTCCACAGTGTGGCTGCGTCGTCTGGCTTTACTGTGTCGTGCTTAGAAATCAGCGTTTGCATTTTGCTTAGTCTGGGGCCTGCCTGTACCTTCCAGAATTTTTTTTAAAGATGTCTCAGACGTACCTCACCCTGTTGCGGCTGACCCTGGGGAGACAGTATCCTTTTGGGAGGAAGGATGATCTGTGGTCGGGAACCCAGTGTCTCCACTCTGAGCTCCAGGGATTCATTCAGCTGGGCTGGAGGGGTGCTTGCCCTGCCCGAACTTTATGCTCCTTCCGTTCAGCACCAGATAGATCAGGCCACGGCCGAGGCCACGCTTCCCTCAGCTCAGAGGTGCCTGGGGTCCTGCGAGAAGGCAGAGGCCCAGAGGCCAGGTGGTTGTCTCCCTGGTAGGTTCTCCTTAGCCTTCACCTCGCGAAGTGCCCGGCCTGGCAAGGCCCTGCTGGCATCCATGCCGTGGTCACTCTCGTCCCTCCCCAGGCCAGGGCAGCCGGGCAGGGCAGTCCCTGCCTTCCATACCCACCAGGGGCAGGGGGACACACCCGACCCTCCAGAGACCATGAGGCTGGAGCTCTGTGGTCCTTGTGGCCAGTTGGATCGTCACCCCAGGGTCCCTCAGGCTCTGTGAAGGTCTCAGCTTTATGGGAGGAGAAGTGAGAGGCAGGCCGTTCTTCCAGCTGTGTCCAGCACATGCCTCTCTCCCTACTGAGGCTGCATGTGCAGGAGACACGGGGACTGCGACACGGGCTCTATTGGGTGACACAGGCCCCCTCTGTGTGTGGTGGGTCAGGAGACCCGCCGGCCCAGGCCGCGTTAGAGCGGCCACAATGGAGCCGTGCCAGATGGAGGGGAGCCCGCCTGTGGAGCAGAGCTTCCAGGAATCCCTCAGTCAGAGCTGTGCCCTGAGCCGGCTTCATGTCCAAGACGTGGACAGATAGCCTGGGCTAGTAGGTAAGGGAACAGTTGAATTCTGGTTTAAAGGCTGAGCTAACTTTGGAGTATTAGTACTTCCTTGACTTTCAACATCAACACCGATGCTTCTGTGGTGTCTCGTGAGCTTCTGCGGTTGTCTGGTGCCCACTGAGAGTACACGCGTCAGGGTTGTCATTTCAGGTAGTACGTTGTGTCCTGTTTCGGATGATATGAAAATACAAAGATAGCAGAGTCACAGATGCAGAAACCGTCTTTGTCCTGGATGGCGGTGTGCTGGAGTGCTTTATCACATCAAGCAAGGCTGGTGTTATCAGCGCCGAGGACCAGTGTGTGAAACGTGCCTTGGAGTTGTGGTCCCCACGTTACTCCCTGAGGAGGGTGTACGTTTTAGTGGGAGCGCTGAGTTGTAGTTGTGTTTGTCTTAAATATCTGTGAGAGGAGCGAAAGTCTTCGAGGGAGGCCACGCCTGGTTTGAGAGGGGGACACTGAGCCTTGCGAGGTGCCGCTGAGGCAGATGGAGCAGCAAGTGCTGAGGGCGGTCCTGGTGGGCAGCACGCGGCTCTCGGGGCCCAGCGGACGTGGTGGGGATGGGGGTGCTTGGATTCGTCCGTGGGGCGGCACCCTTCCTGGGAACCATCCACCTTGTGCCTTGGTGGAGAAGGCTTCTTCAGCAGCAGCACAGAAGCACCTCTGAGACCCTGGGTGGCACACCTCCCATTTGGACTGAGTACAGCCTGGGGTGCCCGCCGGGTCTCATGTTGGGCGTGCTGCCCTCTCAGCCGTGAGCTTCCACGGTGCCAGGCGGCGCCCCAGTGGGGCTGGGGGCGGGCAGGCGGTGAGACGGGAGCGTGCCTCCTGCCCAGCGCAGGTGGGCTTGGGTGGACGTTTCTGAAGCCCTCGAGTCCAGCCCGACAGGGTCTTCCTGTCCCTTGGGACTTTGATGTTATGCTCGGGAAGTTCGCAGGCTCCAGAGGAAGGCTGAGGACAGGGAGTGTGCTGTGACGGGGTGTCACCACATCCTCGGAGTCCCCCGGGACGTCACGCGGCCGTGCTAGGCCAGCATCCACCAGAGTCCTGAGCCTGCTGCCACCTCCATCACAGACGGGGGGGCGCTGAGACCAGGGTCTCTCCTTTGTCTGCCCGTGGCTCTGTGTGTCGTAAATGCTGAGGCAGCCACGGCCCAGGTGACAGCCACCGTGACGTAACACGTCCTGGGGGAGCCCCGTGTCCCGGGAGGATGACGCCAGGTCTGGAGTATGAGGAGGGGAACTGGCTGGGCCCCTGCCGTCCGGGCCATGCGGCTTTCCCGCTTTCAGGGCTTCTTTCCCCCTGGTGATGGTGACTGCACATGAGGACAGAAGGGAGCAGGGCGTCCAGACGCGCTCCTCGGGGCTGGGCACCTGGGCTTCCCCGGCAGAAAGATGGCTGGTTCTCTGCTGCGCAGTGCTGAGGGGGCATGGGCAGAGAGAGCGGGCGGTCTAGCTTGTCTGGAGTGGATGCGGGCAGCGGGGGACGCAGACAGACGCCGCACATCTGTGTTCCTCAAACGTGAGTCCTGGAGAGGGTTGCGGCCTGGGTGGGTGGTCTGGGAGACCACAGAGGGCACTGAGGGGCCTGCTCCGAGGTGGCTCTGAGCCTCCGGAGGACTGGCCCACCCACCTCTGGCCGTGGTGGGTGGGAGGGACGGCGCCGGCTCCCCAGCTCTTGCTGAGCACACTGTGAGGCCTGACGCGGCCGTTCCTGCTCTGAGGTACAGGGAGGCTGCCGGGCTCCGGCCTCATGTGTCCTTTCCCTCCTGCCTTCCCGATGCTGACTTCTCACGTGCAGGCTCTGACTAACCTCTTTGTGGCCTCAGAAGCACGGTTGCAGGTGTCACATTGACTTGGGGCCTGTGCATACCCACGCCCACCCCAGGGAGAGCCCCACACCCATTAAGGCTTGTTCAGAGTTGTCGTCTCAACACCCCCCCACCCCCCCGCCCTTTGCCTTCCTGCACCTCTGTTCTTCTCGCTGGCTTCTCTGTCTTCCCCTTTCAGTCATCACTCTCTGTCTGGACTTTGCCCGGTAACCATCTCGTTCTCCCAGTGTCTCTGATCCTACTTGTCTTTTCCTGCTTGAGTCGCAGCGCTCAAAGGAACCAGAGCTCAGGTGGGATGCCGTTCTTCCTCCTCCTCATCTGAATTTTCAGGGATGTACCAGGTGCTGTGTTCTCTCCCCCCATGAAGTTTTGTGATTTTACTCTGTTTCTGAGAAGCATTCAAGGTCTAGAGTGACGGGCAGCAGATGTGGAAATGGTCGCCTGAGGGTCCTTGGCTTTATTTTCCTCTACTGAGGACGAATGTTTTTGAAACCCGAGCAAGAGAGGCTGAGCATCGCTGCTCTGACCTCTGGCCTTGAAGAGGGCATGGTTGGTGGCCTCAAGGACCTCCTGGGAGCAGCTTTTAAGTCGTCCTTTCCTGCGTGTCTGCTGGTTTGGTGTATTCTGTGGGCTACTCCTGAGGTCCCTCCAGGCTCAGAGATGCTGCCATTCAGTTTTCCATCACTGTTCATCCTCCTTGTTGCGGGTCACCAGTGAAATCTCACAAAACCCAGCAAGAGGCCTGCGTTAACAGAATTTTCAAAAATGTGTGTAATTTCAAGTACGTTGACACCAGTGTGGGCTGGCAAAGCTAAACCTGAGCTGTGATTGTTAGCAAGTTGCCTTTGTCTTGGAAAAGGAGGGTTTATGAAATTCTTTGTTGTGGGTGGTGCAGAGGTGGACAGACAGCCCTTCCTCAGAGGAGTACTCATGAGGAGTTATGAGCTCCAAGTCAACCAGAATTTCTTTTATTTGAGAGTGGGTTTAAATGGCACCCGTGACCTGATCTTGAGCTCATGGAGAGGCGTCTCTGACCTGCGCGCAGTGGAACAAAACCGACGATCCCTGCACACGAACTGAGTTGCCTTGCCTGTTGAAACATCTTGGGACATGCCGGGCTCATGAGTTAGGTCAGGGGTTTGGTTTGGTTTGGTGAGGAGCTGACAAAGTCAGGTCCTGTGGCGAGGGCGTCCTTCCCCCACTCTGCGCACGGGGATTCTCAGGTACAGATCTGCTGAGCCTCAGGAAGCGGAGGGAAGCAGCTTGGGACCGGCTTGTCTTCCCTAGCTGTGTCTAGGATGTGAGGGGTGAACATACAGGTGCGGTGACAGAAAGGTCCCTCCCACGTTGTCTGGCATGGGAACCCCTGGCCCCCTGTGGACCCAAACCACTAGAGCTGTGGCTGGTGTGACTAATGAACTGGGGTTTTATTTAATTTTAATTAAGATTTAAATTTGAGTAGCCTCGTTAGTGATCGTCTAATTGGGCTATACAGCTCTGATAAATTGTGAATTCTGTTAGCTGAGTGTGTCGCTTTCTGAAGGTGGCCCGCTGGCCTGATAACACATTTCCCCACAAGAGAATCAGGCGCATTCCATGTACCTGAGTGGTTTTTCTACACATATGAACACGTTCTCATGCCCAGTAGCTGACTGATAGGATCAGCTTTTTTTAGATACTGCTTATGTTGACGTTAGGCCTTCCCACGTGGCTCAGTGGTACAGAATCTACCTGCCAATGCAGGAGATGCAAGATATGCAGGTTCAGTCCTTGGGTCAGGAAGATCCTCTGGAAATGGCAACCCACTCCAGTATTCTTACTTGGAAAAATACATGGTCAGAGGAACCTGATGGGCTATATAGTCCACGGGGTTGAAAAGAGTCAGGCGCGACTGAGCACACACACGTGTCAATGTGATTACGAGGATCCGCGCCTTGAAAGGCACAGTGAGGCATCGGGGGAGAGTGACCCCGCCCTGCCCGGGGCCCAGACAGCCCTGCACTTGGATTCTGCAGGGGTGGGCTTTGCAAGCATGCGTGGGATCACTTTTGTCACTTTTTTTATTTCTCACGATTGTCTTTTATTCCCTTTGGAGGCAGAACCCTCTCAAGGGGCTGAGGGAAACATGGCCCTGAGTTCCCAGTGAGCACGTGTCTGCCCAAGGAGGGCCCCCAGCAAACTGACTGGGAAGTGGATCTGATGGAAAAGCTCATGATTATCTCATCAAGAAAGCATCTTAACGGTTATCTGCACTTGTTTGCTTTTCCTGTTTGAAGCAGTTTTGTTTTTATGATCTTATTTTTACCCTTGTCATTCAGAGTTTGCAGATTCTAACCATTGGATGGCCCTGTGGTTCCGAGAAAAGAGAATGCTGGTTATCACAAAAATACACTGGGAGTTCCCCTTCCATCTGAGAGGAAGGAACTGGAATGGGTGGGAAGGCTGGGTCAGGTCATAAAGTGTGTAGTTATCTGTGACCTTTGCCTTGGCTTTGCTGCCTGTGTCCTCCTGGGAGCTCAGAGTTCTGGTCCTGGGCCTGGCTTGGACCCGCATGCTGGACTGTATGTGCTGCTGCCTCCAGCAGGGTCTTGAAGGACTCATCTCGAGATACAGAACTGGTGCTTCAAGAGCGTGTGTGGGATGTCACTCACTCTTAGAACACCAGACTTTGTTGATAAAAAGTGATCAAGAAAAACAGGAGTTTTGAGACTTTTAAAAGATGCTGTGGGGTTGTGTGGTGCATATGTTGAAGTTCCAGTTGTAGCTCTAAGAAGGTAGTGTCTTACACACATGTAGATGTTTTCTTGATTTTGAATTTCAATTTGTTTATTTGAAAATATAATTACTTTACCCAAAACTTCTTTTGAGAAAGAGGTGCTGAGTGCCTCAGCAAGGCCTTGTCCTTGTACTCTCAGTGGTGCCACATAAACGCTCTGTTTCCTTTTTCTCACTGTTTAAACGTTCACAAGGGTCAGAGGTCAGGGCAGGACCATGTCACTCACTTGCTGGGGGCGGGGCCTGGGGCAGCTTCTGTTGGTAACAGGTCACTCACTATAAGGTTCTTTCTCTCCAAGGAGCTGATGGTGGTGGATCATCGGCTGCAAATGGGCCTGGGGTTGCCCCTGCTGCCCCTGCAGGGGGCTCTCGCTCCTCCTCCAGGAACCTGGGGTCTTCCGGCGGGGAGAAGGAGGAAGGCAAGAAGGTTCGGCGGCAGTGGGAGTCCTGGAGCACAGAAGACAAAAACACCTTCTTTGAGGGGCTATACGAGGTAAGCTTCCTGGAGCCTGCAGGGCTGGTGGGGCTCCCCCCTCACACCCTTTTGGTGGCCCCAGGCCTTGCCCTCTGACCTTGGCCCTTCATCTCCTTGGTGTGACCTTCACAGCTGTTTCTAGTGAGGTGGCTGTTGGGAAGTGTCTTTGCTTCTCCCTTCTAAGATGCTCTCCAGTGGCTCAGAGTGGTGCCCATCCCTCTGGGCCTTCCCCTCGCAGCTGGTGGCAGTTTTGTGGGAGAGGAAGTACCTGAGCTAGACGCTGGAGGAGGCACCTCACGTGCAACTCTGTCTTGTTCTGGCTCACCTGCCATTGCTTTTTTTAAAACAGAGAATGAGTATTCATTCTTTAGGATTTTTACTTTTTGATTTTAAATTTTGAAATGATTTCAGAATTGGAAAAACCACAAAAAGAATACAGGGAATGTTCACGTGCCCTTTTCCTGCTTCCCTGATACCCTCATGACTGCAGGGTGACCAACACAGTGAGGAGGATCAACCTGATGTCATCAGTGTTTATTCTGGGGTCCTCCTCCGGGTCACATTGACCCACATTGTAGTTGGCTCCTCCCAATTGGGACAGGTCCCTCAGTCTCCCCTTTTTACCCTGGTCTCTTTTGAAGCATCCAGTCTGTTCACTCGTGGAGCACCCCTAGTTGGGCTCACCTGACATTTCCTTGTGGTTAAGCTTAAGCTTTGTGTTGAAGTGCTGCAGGAGTGCTGTGCCTCCTTGGGTGTCCTTGTGGGAGCCTCTGCTGTGCCCTCGGGCCTGCTCTGTGAGCCTTGGTCTCTGCATTCAGGTTGCATCTCTCAGGTTCTCCACCACCAAGTCTTCCTCTTTTTTTTTTTTAACTTTGAGGCTGTGTGAATACCCTGTTTCGCATCATTTTTCCTTCTTCTAATTTAAGCAACCAGTGCTGCTGCTTACTGGAACAACTATTACTGTGGTGTATGCCCAGTGACTGCCTTCTAGCTCCCTTACTCTACGTACATTTATTAATTGGGAACCCCACGCCAGGAGCTCTCCCTTCTCCATTTATGTTGGCTCCTGTGTCCTTCTAACATGTTTCCTTTCAACCTTGAGTATTTCCTCTCTCTCTCTGGCAACTCAGGATGCTCTAGACATTCCTGGTGTTTTCCTTGCCCCAGACTTGGCGATGCCCATTTTCCCAAGGAACTCTGTTCGTTTTGGAAAGTGGGATTTAGAAGCCAAGCCTTGGGCACCCATGGTGCTCATTGCTGCCGGCGTGCCGTTACCTGCAGGTCCCTTCCCACGCTCTTGCTTGGTGTGTGTTGATGAGAGTTTCAGTCATGGGCAGTACCTGAACAGCATCGACACTGTGTTCTCTGGAATGTAAATTCCGTCCTGAAAATCTAAGCTGTACTTGGTTTCTGTGTGGAGTTGCTGAAGGAAGGTCCACAGCTGTATTCAGAGCACATTCTGTGTGATCCTGTTTAATACCTTTTGTATGAGTGAATTGGTGAGACTGTTTCTGAATAGTTGATGTTTTAAGATACCAGATACACAGCACCCTGAGCTCCTCCATCCTGTCATATCTTCTGGTTATTGTTTATGCGGGTATCCCATTTCATGGGCTCTAAAGAACTCTAGAGGTTAAGCCCTTTGTCCCAAGTGATAAGCTTTATGTTTCTCCTGCTCCGGCTCCTTGCCTCTTGGGACCCACATGTTAAGGTCATTCTATTGCTGCTTTGTCCATTGTTCTGATGGAAACCTGAGGTTCTGGGGAAGCCGGGCTGCAGTTCACTCCCAGTGAGAGCTGTGAAGCGTCTACCTTGCCCAGAGGCTGCCTCGTGGTGATTGCCTTGTGTGTGCCGCGGGCTCTGTCTTGCAGCACGGGAAGGACTTTGAGGCCATCCAGAACAACATCGCGCTAAAGTACCGGAAGAAGGGCCGGCCGGCTGGCATGGTGAAGAACAAGGAGCAGGTGCGGCACTTCTACTATCGCACCTGGCACAAGATCACCAAGTACATTGACTTCGACAACGGTAAGCGCCGCCTGCCCACCTCTCCCTGGCCCCGTGCCCACCCAGCACACGGCTTGGGGTGTCCTCGGCTCAGCATGCCTGCTGGCAAGAGGCCTTGTAGCTGGTAGTTGGGCTGAACTGCGAGGATGCCTGTGGCGTCTGGGTGCCTGGCTCGCTTGCTGGCAGGGAGGGTACTGTGGTCCTGGATCCTACCTCTTCATTACCCGTCCTTCTCCCAAGAGGGCCCTGGTGGGTTAGTGGGCCGGGCCTGGCATGGAAGGCTGGGGGTGGAGGGCTGGCCATCCACGGCTTTCCCAGGCCCTCGTCGCTTATGTTTGAGTCTGGTTTGCGTGGTACTATCTTTAAGTCACATGTCTAGGTCATTGCCAGGTGCAGTCCTGACTTCCTACTCAGAGCACCCCTTCCATCAGCATCTGTCCTCGGGGGAGGCATTGCCGCCTCCTTTGTCCACACGCTGGGAGAGCCGTGTCCGTGTCACTTCTGCCAATTCTCATGGCTCAGTCCCTCCTGTGACCACCTGGTTCTAACACTCCCCATTAGCAGCACTGCTGATGCAGGATGACTGTGGTGGCCACGCTCACGCCACTCCTGTGAACTCTGCCTGTGCCTTGCAGGTGGTCTTTGGCCAGGCAGCGAGTTCTCGCCTCCCTGATGACCCCCCAGCTTCCCCGCTGCCTCTCCCTGTGGTCAGGTTGCCAGGGCCGGGGCTTCCCCCAGCCTGGAAAGGCCCAGGGGTGGTCCGAACTGTCCTTGTATAAGGAGTCTGGCTTTGGAGGGTTACTGTCTTTACTGAAACCGCTTCACCCTGCTTCCTCGCTCGCTTGGATGGGGTGTGGAGGACTGTGTGCTGCTGCTGCTGCATTTGCGTGTTTACAGAGAGCCCTGGCTGGGTCTGGCTTGCAAGCCATGGTTTGCTGTCCTCTGCCCTGGAGAAGTCCTTTCTCGATGCCATGGCCAGCAACAGGGCTCTCGGGACTGTGGACCAAGCTCCAGACAGTCATGGTTGTGATGGGTCACTGCACTTCCCGTGACAGTGTCCCTGTCTTTCCTTTGAATCTTTGTGGATGTCTCCAATCCGCCTGTCAGTCTTGCTGGTTCTGTTCTGAGCTTCTCAGATCTGTCTGTGCTGCCCAGCCTCCACTACCCTCCACCCTCCCCCAAAGCTGCACCGGGCCTCAGCTGGCCGGGTCTGTGCACAGAGAAGTGATCCCATACTCCCACGCTTGGTGGAAGCCCGCCATGTTGGGCATTCTATTTTCTCTCTAGGGACATTGCCCTGCCTGTTAGGGTCCCCTCCTCCCTCTTTTTCTTCTGAAAAGTGCAAAAACGGCACCATATTGCTGTGTACTCTGCCCTGTGGTCCAGGGTGCAGGGGTCAAAGCCAAAAAGCACCCCCAGTGCCCTGGCGTGACCTCGAGCCCCGCACGTCCGTGCTCTCCTTCTGAAGCTGCACCTTCCCTTGTTTTCAGTGTTCTCCCGTGGGCTCAAGAAGTCCTCCCAGGAGCTGTATGGCCTCATTTGCTATGGGGAGCTGCGCAAGAAGATCGGGGGCTGTGAGTACCTTCCCCGGGGCCGCCTCCCAGTGGGGCTGCAGCTTTAGTCCTGGGGCTCTTTGTTTTCTTCCCAGCTTTCAGCCTGAAAACACTTTAATGTACAGAACGTTTTAACATTGTGGAAGTATTGAAGGAAGATGTATTGATCTCACACGCTGTCATTTAGATGTTACTGGCCTGAACCTTGGCCATATCTGTGTTACCTCTCCTGCCCCCAGCCCCTCCACACACTGGCTTTCTTCTTGCTCAGCCATGGGACTTTAAGTTGCTAACACCCAAGCACACTGTCAACCCCTCACCCGCTGGCCCCTGAGAACAAGGATGTTCCCCTGCACACCCAGCATGTGTAAGATGTTTCCAGTGGGCACCACAGCCTCACTGGTCTCCTGACCAACTCAGGTCTCCCAGGACATCCACCACACCAGGCGGCGCACACCTGTCCACAACATGCTGATTCACAGCTGCTGTGTCTCCTGGGTCTGGACTTAGAACAGCCCCCACGTCCTGGTCTTTCCCAACTCTGGTGCTCTGAGGGATCTGGGACCCTCCCTTGCCTTGGTCTGAGCGTGCCCTCATAACTAGAGTCCTTTTAGCTGTACAGGTGTTCTGGCCTCCCCATGTGATTATGCACGTGAGGCTGCAGCCTGTCAACATGGCTTGGGAAGGCACACCCCTGCAGGGCCATCTTGGGAGATGAGGATGAGCTGCCACCGAGTGCGTCACAGCGGGCAGGCTGGTGGGGCGGGCATTCCCTGGGTGACCTGCGCTCCCTGAAACAGGCAGGACTTCCAGGAGCCTCTGAAGAAAGGGCCAGGTGTCCCAGCTCCCCGCCCCTCCTCCTGCAGGCTGAGGACTCCTAAACAGACCCCTGGCTCCTGCTCTTAGTGCTCTGCTGAGCTCCTGAATCCCTGTCCTGCCCTGAAGCACTCCTGGTCCTGGAGTGCTGGCCCAGTGCTGTGGCCCTGTCTGGTCTTGCCATCCGTGTCACCCAGCTGGACCCCTCCCCACAGAAGGCTCCCGCAGCCTTGTCCTTTTGTCGACTTCCTATCGCCCCTGGGTGGGGGGTGGGTGCACGTTCACTCTAGTAAGCAAACACACAGGGCCTCGGCGCGTGCTTTGGCAGAGCTGTTGGAGGCAAGCCCACAAGTAGCCCAGGAACCCAGCAGGACAAGTGTAGTGGGGCATGATGGTCCCCAGGAAAGGGTAGTGTCTCATGAGGTAGTTGGGGGCGAGTGGTTGGTGGACAGGGGACAGTGCTCTTAGTGCAGGTGACATGTGGGTTCTCGGGGGCTGCAACTGACATGGATGTTACTCTGGGAGGCCCTGATGTTCCATTAAGTGGTTTGGATTCTGCACTGAAGATAATCACATGGAATCTTGCTGGGCTCTGCTCCTGACACCTTGATGCTCACGTGTTTGTTTTTGCACCGAAGGCATGGACGACAAGAATGCCACGAAGCTGAACGAGCTCATTCAGGCTGGGTGAGTAGATGGCGTGGGTGGCAGGCTGGCTCCCATGAGTTTACACTTTTTGCTCAAATATAGACCTTGAAATACATGCAGTTTTCTCCCCTTTTCTCAGTGAGAACCATTAAAACTTGAACTCTTCAGAGTTAACCCTTATATCCTTGCAGCTAAGCATCTGCCCGTTAGGAGGTGGCCAGCCCAGGGGAGTGGATTGACCTGCCCCAGCTTCTCCCCGAGCTGGGGTCCATCCCTCTTCTTGGCAGGTCTCCACTCGGCCCTCACCTTCACGGTCTCACTCTTCTCCTCAGTCTCGTGCTTTGTAGTGTGGGAGCTCCTCTTGCCTCTGGAAGGCCCTCTGTCCTGTGCATTTTTCTGGCAGCCGTTTTGGCACCCCAGCTGCTCTCCTTCCTTGGCCTGATGTTGGATGGCCGGTGGGCCCCTGTTCCTCAGGCTGAGGGCCTGCCAGGCCGGCTGCCCATGTGCTTTTGCGCTTTGGCTCTGGCCCAGCATTTGTGCTCACAGAGGCTGGCGGTGGGTTCCTAGGCTCTGTGTCTGAACTGTCACCCGTCTGAGCAGGCCTGAGAATGACCAGGTTGTTTGCACCACCATGTATAAAAGAGCAGAGACTCATCCTGGTGGCCAGGAGGAGCAGGTGGCTTGGCCAGCTGGCATCACTGGGCACACCAAGCCTCCCAGAGGTATGGGGTATGGTTGGAGGTCAGCGGCCCTGGCCCCAGGGTTGTTTATTACCCCCATCCACCTGTGCACCATCAGTGTCAGAACTGCCTGCCTGCCTTCCTGCCCCGCCTGTCAGGTGGGAGCTGTGTTGGCTCCAGGATCTAAAGGTTTGAGTGGTGGTATGTGCACGAGCCTTCCCTGGAGTGTCATCCCTGTGGCTGTGTGGATCCATGGTCTGTTTATCCTTCCCCCACTCCCCGGTAAGGGACATAGGCAGTTTACGGAGAGTGAAGGACTTGCCGTTGACGCCAACATTTGTCATAGATTGCCAGGGAAGGAGTGGTGGGCATGTGTAGACCTTACAGGGGGCTGCCAGCTTGTTTTCCAAGGAGGCTTCCGGGTACCCCAACACGCCCCACGCTGGGTGTGCTCAGACTGTCTGATCTGAGCCACTTTGCTGGTGAAGGGGTGTCTCACTGTGGTTTTCACTTCATTTACCTGAGGGCTGATATTGAATACCTTCCGAAGACTTGCTGGTTGTCTCTTGCGGGGTGCCACTTCAGGTCTTATGCCCACTGAGTTTTGAATGTCCTTCATTTGTTCCAGACAAGCCTTGTGTCAGGCAAGTGACTTGCAGACGTTCCCTCCCAGTCTGTGGTTCATCGTCTTAGTGGCTTTATCAGTGACCTTCATAGGGTAAACATTTTAGCTGTGGTGTAGTCCAGTTTGTTGTTCTGTTGTTTTTTTCATATTTGGATCATGCTTTTAGTATGTCTAAGAAGTCTTTGCTGAACTCAAGGTCACAAGATTTTTTCCAGTGTTTTTTTTCTAAAAGTTTTATGGTTTAATATATAAATCCACTCTGAATTGACTTTGGTGCACACCATGTCGTTTGTGCTGAGGTCCAATTTGTGACCTGTGGGTATGTCCATTGGGACTGGCCCCAATTGCTTCCCCTATTCGCTGCTATTTCACCCTCGTCTAAGGTCTGTTGACTATACTGTGTGGGTCTGTTTCCAGACTTTAAATTCTGATCCATTGATGTATTGTGTGTTCTTTTGACAACAGACATCAGTTTTGAAAAACAAAGCAAAAATCCTGTAAAAGTGAGACAGAGCTGGGGGGAGTTTAGGAAGGTACCTGTGGAAAAACTAGTCCTTGACATCAGAACATTGAGTATTTATCTCACTTCCCATCCCTGCCTCTCATGCAGACTACTTCCTAATAACTGTCTATCTCCCTTCATTATAAAATTGTAGAATTAGATCAAGGAGTAAATGAATTGAGAAAAGCTCTAAAATTAAATCTCATTACATTGGTTGCAGACCCAGCAGCATAGAATTTGGCACATGTTTATTAGACTTACCAAGTTAACTTTGCAGAGAAGTAAATGAAAAATATAAGAAAGGACAGCTCGACTCCCATGCACACAGAGCAGAGTTACTCTGCTGCCTGTTTTGTTGAAGTCAGACTGGTGGAGGACTCAGAGGGGTCTCTGCATCGCTCTGTGCGAGCAGGGACGGGCCTGATTCTCCTGCAGGTGCTCCTCCCCAGCCTGGCTAGGGCCAAGCCTCCCTGTGCTGGCTCCAGCCTCCAGCCACTCCTAGAACTTTGATTTGTGAGAAGAGGAAAAGGATCGTAACCTCAGAACGGTCTCTAGTCATAAAGCAGGCCCTGTTCAATTTCTCTTAAAAAAAAAAGGAAGTCCCAAAACAGCAGTTTAACGGAAAATGTGGTTATCACAAATACAAGTGCCACGTGACATGGCTCCCCAGCTCTTTAAATCTTGCTGCTGCTGTTGTATTTGTTTGGGATGGAGGGGCAGGAATGTCCACTTGTTCCAGAACCCTTTAATGGGGGGAGCTGTGTAAGAACTGACCCATTGTTCTTGGGTCACACTCCAGCATCATCAGAACATCCTGGGAGTGCTCTGCTGTGTGTGTTTCCCCTGAGTTGAGGTGGTTCAGTCTCAAGCACTTGGTCTCAGTGGAGACCATGTTCCCTGCAGGCTCTCATCCTCTCTGAACCTCCCATCCTGACACAACGGTGGGGAGAGCTGGCTCCTGGGGTCTGCCTGCCCAGATAACTGTTTCTCCTAAATTCACAGGCTCAGAGAAATTTAAGTAAAAGGAAAAACCAGAGGAATTACTCCCAGTTAAAAGAACAAGAGTATAGAGAAGGGGCATCCAGTGGTGACAGAGGTTCTGATCAGACCAAGGACCAGAGAGGGAATGTGATCTCCCCTGAGTCATGGAGGGACTGGTAGAGCTGAATAAGAACCCGCGCCTGTAACTGAAGACACAGGGGTCTTTCTGCTACACTTTTAAGAGACAGACCCTAGGATCTTTGCACATTATCTTATGGGAAAGACTGCCTAGAGTCAGAAAGAGCTGAAAAGCTCTCCTGGGTGACTGTTAATGAGGCCAGTGTTGGATGGATTGGCTCAAAAGATGACAGGCGCTGAAACAGAACCTGAGGAGGGAAAAGGAAAGTGGAACCTCACCTTCAGTATCCACTGCCAGAAAGCCCCTCTATTTTTGACCTCTATTACAAGCAGAAAGCCCTAAGTAGAGGCCTGTGTGAATATTATGTTAAAGAAGGCTGTGAAAGTAACCTGATCACAGAATGGATAGGGCCAGGGTATGAGAACCTCTGCTTCCTGTGGTGCATTCAAACATGGGACACCAGTTTTGGTTGAGCCATATTTGCCGGGTCCCCAGAGCAAGCTGGCAGTGGACTGAATCGTTGAATACATGTGCTGTGGCTACTGGCGCTCCTGTGTCTGAGGCCTCAGGCCCTGACCCCACTCCACCATGGACTCTGGGCTGCTCAGGTTTCTACTTATCCCACCACCCTTCTCCTGGGACAGCTCTTCCCGCTGAGTGGTACCCATGTGGGAAGCTTTTGTGTTCATCAGCTGTGACCTGTAAGAATAAGACTTTTAAATCCTTAAAAAAATAAAAGAATGAGGGAAATCTGAGAGAACAAATAATGAAATAATCTCTCCAGTCTACCCCATGCTCAAAAAGGAGGTAATAAAAATGCTGAAGGAATTAAGAAAGGCTATCATTAGAAATGCAGATCACTGGCATAAGGATCTAGAAAGTATAAAGAGGAGCCAATCAAAATTAGACAGTTCAATTACCAAGATGAAAACCGAGCTAAAGACAGTAAACAGTTAATTAAATAATGCAGAAGAACGAATAATTGATCTGGAAGATAGAATAACAGAAATCACCCAATCAGAACAGACAAATGGAAAAAATGAAAGCAACATACAGGATCAGTGGAATAATATGAAGTGTGCCAATCTACGCGTAAAAGGAAACCCAAGAGGAGAAGAAAGAGAAAAGGGAATCAAAAATACATTTGAAAGTTTCCCAAACCTAAAGTGGGAAACAGTTTTCAAGAGACCAGAAGCACAGAGGGTCCCAAACAACAAGAACCCAAACAGACCTACTCCAGGGCACATCATGACAAAAGATAAAGAGAGGATTCTAAAGGCAACAAGAGAAAAACAAAGAGTCAGTTAGGAAAAAACCCCCACAAGGCTATCAGCTGATATCCCTACAGAAATGGTCCAGGCTAGAACGGAGTGGCAAAATAAATTCAGAGTCCTGATGGAAGGGAAAAACCTTCCATCTAGGATACTCAACCCAGCAAGATGATCATTTGGAGCTGAAGGAGAGCAAACTTCACAGACAAGCAAACACTAAAGGAATTTAGTGTTTGTGATACTACACCTATACTAAAAGGAATAGTGAGAGGTCCTTTCTAAATAAAAAGAGAAGCAGGAGTCTATAGGAAAGGGAAATATCACAATAAGAAAGAGAAATCTATTAAAAGGACTAAAGATCACTTTAGATAAGCTAGTATATAGATTTAAAAAAATAAATTCTGTGAAAGCGATTATAACTACAATGAACAGCAAAGGATAAACATGAAGATGTAAGACCAGACCTCAAAATCACAAAATGTGGGGGAGGGGAATAAGAAAGTGTAGATCTTTTGGAATGTATTTGAATATATATGACTTCCAGTGTAAAGCTGGTAGATACATTTCTGGGTTCACGTATTTGAGAACCAAGGTAACCACAAATCAAAAAGAAGGAGTAGATTCACCAAAACCAAACAAGAAAGGAACTGAAGAATAAGACCAAAAAAACCCATCAGGCCACAAAAGGGAAAATGAAAAGTGCAAAGCAACACCAAAAGAAATATAAAATTAACTGGAAAACAAGATTTAAATGGCAATAAATACATACTTATCAGTAGTTGCTTTAAATGTCAATGAACTAAATGATCAAAAGATACAAAGTATTAGGTGGGATAATAAAAGAACTTACAATAGGCTACCTATAAGAGATCCACTTTAGAGGGAAAGACACAGATTGAAAGTGAATGGATGGAAAAAGATATTTCATATGAGAAATGATGAGAAAATGGAAGTCACAGTACTCATATCAGACAAAATAGGTGTTAAAAGCAATAGGGAATTCTTGGTGGTCCATTGGTTAAGACTTGGTGCTTTCACTGCCATGGCCCTGGTTCAGTCCCTGGTTCGGGAACTAAGATCCCACATGCTGCAACTACTGAACCCATGTTCTCTAGAACTCGTGCTCTGCAATAAGGGTAGTCTGTGCATTGCAACATGAAGCCCTTGCACTGCAGCTGGAGAAAGCTCACATGCGGAAATGCATACCCAGCACAGCCAGAAACAAAAAGTGAAAAACCAAGTACTAACAGACACAAAGGGAGAAATTGATGGGAATGCAGAAATAGTAGGAGACTTTAACACGGCACTGACAGCAATAGACATGTTTTCTAGAGAGAAAATCAGTGAGGCAACAGAGATCCTAAATGACACAATAGAACAGTTAGACTTAATTGACAGCTACAGGACACTACATTGAAAAAAACCCAGAATATACATTCTTTATAAGTATCCATGGAACATTCTCTAGGATAGACCACATACTAGGACATAGAACAAATCTCAACACGGTTAAGAGAACAAATTATTTCCAGCACCTTCTGATCACAACTGCATGAAATTAGAAATCAACCACAGAAAGGGTAATGAAAAAATGATTACATACAGAGTAAACAGTGTGCTACTAAAAGTCATCAATAGCTCAGAGATGAAATCAAAGAGAAAAAAAACTCTTAAAAGACAAAAGGCAGTGAAAACACAACCATATAAAGTCCATGGGTATAGCAGAAGCAGTCCTGAAAAGTTCATAGCCATATAGGCCCTTGTCAAAAAAAACAAGAAAGAACCCCAATAAACCGAAACCTACCACCTAAAAGAATTAGAGAAAGAAGAACAAACAAAACGTGAAGTCAGCAGAATAAAGATCAGAGAGGACATAAATAGAAATTAAACAATAGGAAAAAAATCAATTAAACCAAGAGTTGGGATTTTAAAAGGACAAAAATATTGATAAATCTCTAGCCAGGCTCACCAAGAAGAATAAAGAGATGATCCAAATGAGGTAAGAAAAGAGAAGAAATGGCAACTGACACCTCAGATATATTAAAAAAAATCATTAGAAAATATCATGCAAAGTTCAGTTCAGTTGCTCAGTAGTGTCCGGCTCTTTGCAACCCCATGGATTGACTACAGTACACCAGGCCTCCCTGTCCATCACCAACTCCTGTAGTTTGTACTCAAACTCATGTCCATTGAGTTGGTGATGTCATCCAACAATCTCATCCTCTTGTCCCCTTCTCCTCCTGCCTTCAATCTTTCCCAGCAGCAGGGTCTTTTCCAATGAGTCAGTTCTTCGCAGCAGGTGGCCAAAGTTTTGGAGTTTCAGCTTCACCATCAGTCCTTCCAATGAATATTCAGGACTGCTTTCCTTTAGGATGGACTGGTTGGATCTCCTTGCAGTCCAAGTGACTCTCAAGAGTCTTCTCCAACACCACAGTTTAAAAGCATCAATTCCTCAGCACTCACCTTTCTTTATAGTCCAACTCTCACATCCATGCATAACTACTGGAAAAACCAAAACTTTCACTAGAAGGACCTTTGTTAGCAAAGTAGTGTCTCTGCTTTTTAATATGTTGTCTAGGTTGGTCATAACTTTTCTTCCATGGAGCAAGCATCTTTTAATTTCATGGCCGTACTCACCATCTGCAGTGATTTTGGAGCCCGAAAAAACAGTCTGCCACTGTTTCCACTATTTTCCCATCTATTCACCATGAAGTGATGGGACCAGATACCATGATCTTTGTTTTCTGAATGTTGAACTTCAAGCCAACTTTCTCACTCTCCTCTTTAACTTTCATCAAGAGGCTCTTTAGTTCTTCTTCACTTCCTGCCATAAGGGTGGTGTCATCTGCATATCTGAGGTTATTGGTATTTCTCCCAGCAGTCTTGATTCTAGTTTCTGCTTCATTCAGCCCAGCGTTTCTCATGATGTACTCTGCATATAAGTTAAATAAGCATATGAAAAGTTACATACCAACAAAATGAACAACCTAGCTGTAACAGCCCATCAAAACTGAATCAAAAGGAAACATAATTTGAATAGACCAGTCACTGGAAGTGAAACAATCTGTAATTTAAAAACTCCCTTCATATGTATAAAATAGATAACTGGTGAGAACCTACTGTATGGCATAGGGAATTCAATGCATTGTTGTGGTGACTTAAATAGGAAGGAAATTTTAAAAAGAAAGGATGTGTGTATGTGTATATATATGGGCTTCCCTGGTGGCTCAGCAGTAAAGAATCTGTCTGGAATGCAAGACACCTGGGTTCAATCCCTGGGTTGGGAAGATCACCTGAAGTAGGGGGGAATGGCAACCCACTCCAGTACTCTTGCCTAGAGAATCCCACAGACAGAGGAGCCTGGCAGGCTGCAGTCCGTAGGGTTGCACAGAGTCTGACACAACTGAAGAGACTAATCTGCAGCAGCAGCATTTGTGTGTATAGATAATATAACTGATTCACTTTCTGTACAGCAGAAACTTCCAATAAAAATTTAAAAAAAAAAAGCTCCGTGAAAACAGATGGCTTCACTTGGAGAATTCTGCCAAACATACGAAGAACTTATATTAATCCTTCTCATACTCTTCCAGAAGGCTGAGGGGAGGAAACACCAAAGTGTTTCCTCCAAAGTCAATCTGTGAATGTACCATCAGCCTGATACAAATCCAGGCCAATACCAAAAATGATGACCAGCCAGTATCTTTGATGAATTCAGATGGAAAACTCTCAGCACAATATTAGCAAGCCAAATCCAACAACATATATAAAAGATCATATGCTGCAATCAAGATGGATTTGTCCCAGAGTCCCTAGGATGGTTCAGCACATGTGAGTCAGTCAACGTGATTAACCACATCAGCAGAAGAAAAGACCATGCAGTCATCTCAAATAGATGCAGAAAAAGCATTGACTCTCACCAAAGTAGGTGTGGAGGAAGCATTTCAACATAATAAAAACTAATCTTGACAGACCTATAGCCAACATAATGCTGAATGATGAGAAGCTGAAAGCCTTCCTGTCAACTTCTGGAAGAAGACAAGGATCCTACTGTCATCATCTATTTAACAAAGTATTGGAACTCATAGCCACAACAGTCAGGAAAAAGAAAAGGCATCCAGACTGGAAGGGAAGAGGTAAAGTTGTCATCATATGCAGATGACATGACTCTATATAGAAAACCCTGAAGACTCCACGCAAAAGCCACCTGAACTTACAAAGTGAATTCAGTAACATAGTAGGGCACGAGATTAATACACAGAAATCCGTGGCATTTCTTTACGCTGAAATACCAGAAAGAGAGTAAAAATAGCTTCTCAGCCTTTGGTTAAGGTCAAGGGTAGAAAGAGTAAATTGTGCTTAAAATCGCATGAAAAAAAATTAAAATTTTAGAAATAAACCTGACCTGCTCCTGCTGCTAAGTTGCTTCAGTCCAATTCTGTCCAATTCTGTGACCCCAGAGGGATTCTCTAGGCAAAATCTTTGGAGTAGGTTGCCATTTCCTTCTCCAAAACTTGAACAGGGAGGTGAAAATTTTCTATGTTGAAAACTATGAAACACTGATAAAGGAAATCAAAGATGATTCAAGGAAATGGAAAGATATCCCATGCCCTTGGAGTGGAAGAATTAATACAGTTAACATGGCTGTACTGGACAAAGCAATTTGTAGATTACCCATGATGTTTTTCACCGAATGAGAACAAGTAATCCCAAAATTTGTATGAAACCAAAAAGACCCAGAATTGCCAAAGCAAATCCTGAGGGAAAAGAGCAAAGCTAGAGGCATAACCCTCCCAGACTTCAGACAACGCTACAAAGCTACAGTAATCCAAACTGTGTGTGGCCTTTG
The DNA here is from genome assembly GCF_000754665.1 of Bison bison bison. Taxonomy (NCBI): domain Eukaryota; kingdom Metazoa; phylum Chordata; class Mammalia; order Artiodactyla; family Bovidae; genus Bison; species Bison bison. The sequence goes on from NW_011482284.1 coordinate 101,841, forward strand.
TGTAAAGACAGACCTTTGGATCAGTGGGAGAGAATGGAGAGCCCAGAAAGAAACACATGCCTATGGTCCATTCACCTTTGAGAAAGGAGGCAAGAGTACGCAATGGCGAGAAGACAGTCTCTTCAGCAAGTGATATTGGGACAGCTGGACAGTCGGTCACATGTAAACCAATGAAGTTAAAGCACACCTTCACACCATATACAAAACCAAACTCAAAATGGCTTAAAAACATAAATACAAGACACAGCACTATAAAGCTCCTAGCAGAGAATATAGGCAAACCAATGCTGTTGTTCAGTCACTCAGTTGTGTCCAACTTTTCAACCCCATGGCCTGCAGCACGCCAGGCTTCCCTGTCCTTCACCATCTCCCGGAGTTTGCTCAAACTCATGTCCATTGGTGGAATCTAAAAAATAATACAAATAAACTTATTTACAAAACAGATTCATAGATGTAGAAAACAAACTTGTGGTTACCAGAGGGTAAAGGGGTGGAGGGATGAGTTAAGAGTTGGGGGTTAGCAGATACACAGTACCATATGTAAAACAAAGAAACATGGAGTTACTGTGTAGCAGAGGGAACTGTGTTCAGGATCTTGTAATAGTGAAATCTTGTGAGAACCAGAAAAGAATGTATACACGTATAACCTAATCTCTTTACTATGCTTCTGAAACTAACACAATATTGTAGTTCAATTTTTAAAACAGGTAAAACAATCATAAAAGCAGTAGATATCAGCCTGGAACCTTTTGTAAAACATAAACCTTTCTTTGTTCACCAACCATTGGGTGGCTGGCCGATGCCTTTTCTTAGGGGCTCGCTCCATGGAGTCTTGGGGTGGTTTTATTTGGAAGTTCTAGCCAAGACGCGTCATTTGTGATTTTCCTGTTTTCAAGTGGAGCAAGAACATAGAGGCTGCAGGGACCTTCCTGATCACCCCCAATCTTTCGTGATTGTCTGGCCTACCTTGTTTGGCTGCAGTCTTGAAGACAGTCTACCTTTATTGAGTATTGCCAAAGCGTATCAAATGTGTTTTCAGAGGGAGCTATTTTTCGTGGCTTTTATTTTTCTTTAATTAGTTAGCAGTAGTATTTCTTTATGTAATTTGAACATTGTATAAATTGCTGCCACAGCAGTGTTCCGAGAGAGTCACCCACAGCTATGACGTGTAGGGCAGGCCCCACTGAACCTGGGCCCGCTGCAGGCCAGTGTGGGGAGCACAAGCATGTAGCACCCCCACCTGCTGGCTTCCAGGGCCCCAGCCTCCACTCGTCCCCCAGTGTGGTTTGCAGAGGCATGGGTGACGTTCCTGACGGGCAGAGGTGGGGTGGGTTGAGAGGTCACATAGAGGTGGGTGAGCCCATCTGCTCTGGGGCGGGGGTGGGGCGGCCCTCCCCCACTCCAGGAGCAGGCTGTTGGGGGGGCAGTGGCGGGTGCTCGTGGCCAGGCAGGAGGGTAGGGCGTGTCCTGAGCGGTGGGCACCCCCTTTGTGGCGTGCTGCCTGCTCAGGGAGGTCCAGAGCCAGCCTTGTCGTCTGTCATGTGACGTCCATCTGCCCGCAACTCTGGGAGCTTCTGCAGGGGTCCTCTCATGGGGCTGAGCAGAACCCCCGGAGGCCAGGCTGGGTGCTTGGCTGGGGCCCTCCATCACTGCACAGGGTGGGAGTGACTCTACTCTGAGGCCTCAGCGCTCCTTCAACCCCTCTCCCAGGGCCACCACAGTCCGGTACAAAGGGAGGAACCTGCGGATCAAAGCACCCATGTGCCGCGCCCTGAAGAAACTCTGTGACCCTGATGGTACGTCAGATGCAGCTCCGCTGGGGCGGGCCAGGCCGGGCGTTGAGGACCCGTTTCCGTCAGGGAGGCTTGCTGGACGGCTGCATTTAGTGATTTCCAGCCTGAGCTGAAAACGTCCTGTGGCAGCCGAGCCTGGGTGATCGCTCCTGGACTGCGACTCCAGGCACAGTGATGTGTCCACTCAGGCATCTAGTTCAGCTCTGAAGCCCCAACCATCCTGAGATGGTGCATCAGAGGTGTCAGGGCGAGTCTCCTGTGGCCGGGCTGGGGCCTGGCACAGCGGGCATGTGGTGGCTGTGGCAGATGTAGGGCCGCTCCTCGCCCTACCCCCTCCAGCGTTCCCCAGGGCTGCTTGCCCCTCCTCCTCTCTGGGCACCTTAGCCGTCCGACCAAGAGCTTCATCTTATCATCGAGGTCTGTCTGTACCTGAACAGACGGCTCTAAAGCCCCTTCCTGTCGCAGGCCTGAGTGACGAAGAGGACCAGAAGCCAGTGCGCCTGCCCCTGAGAGTCCCTGTGGAGCTGCAGCCACGGAACAACCACGCCTGGGCCCGAGTGCAGAGCCTCGCCCAGAACCCGCGGCTCAGGTGAGACGCTGGACGTTTGGAGGGGAGCGAGCTGCAAGGGACAGGGCTAGAGGGGCCCCTGGGGGAGCAGCAGCCATCCCCGGTGCCCCGGCTCCACCTGAGGGTAGTGTGAGGGCTGCCTCGGCGCGGGGTCCTCGGACTCTGGAGCTGCGTTTGCATCGCTGGCTGGGGTTTTGCAGGCTGACAGCGGGTGTGAACACATCACGTGGTCACAGGCCAACAGCTTCAGGGTCTTCCCTCCTCTTTCCCTGAGAACTGCTCCCTATTTTCTCCTTCCGTGTGTCTGGCTATGCACCAGGCACTCAGGAATGGGTCATTCTCCAGTTCTCATTATCTTGTAGATTAACTGCAAGCTCTTTTAAAGGCCCAGTTCAGGGCATTGGGCACCTTCACAGTGTTGTATAGCCGTGACCTCTCTCTAGTCGCAGAAATTTTCATCCCCCAAGAGGGAACCCCATGCCCACCTAACACTCACTCCCCATCCCCCCGTCCCTTCCCCAGGCCCCACCGGCCTCCCTGCACTGGTCCTTGTAGATTCACCAGTGCTGGACGTTTCACGTCAGCAGAAACTGTACGTGGGTCCTTTCTGTCTGACCTCTCTCAGTGAGCATTGTGGTCTCAGGGTTCATCTGTGTCGTAGCCTGGGTCAGGACTTCATTCCTTCCATACATACTTTTATTTTCTTGGGCTTCATTAAGGCTGGACCCACTCTGACCCCTGAAGGAGCTGGTAGGGGAGGACCGTTGTGCCAGGCTCTGTCCTGGTTGAGGCCTCATCCTGTAAAGCGCGCTTGGTTCTCTTACTTTTTCTTGCAGTTTCACGTGGGCCTCCAGTTTTCTCAGTTTAAAGGGTTGGTGTTAGGAAAAGAGCCAGGGGCTCTGCAGGGACACTGTGGCTCGGGCCTTGAGATCATGGCAGCGTCTTGCCACCACAGCCTCCAGGACTCCCAGAAGGCCCCGCACGTCCCAGCCCCTGCCTCTGTCTGTCATTCTGTGCAGGATGATTGTGGAGCTACATCGGAAGGTCTCCAGCCTCATTGAGTTCCTGAAGCAGAAGTGGGCACTTCATGAAGTGAGAATCGTATCTTTTTCTTACTGAAGCAACCCTGGGACTCCGCAGCACCTGCTGCCTGAGACTTGGGGGCATCTCCGTCTCAGTCCTGGCTTTGCAGCAGAGCCCTGGGGTGTAGCATTTGGGCCATGGGCTGGTGTGGAACAGAACTAAAACCTACAGCCCTTCGTCCTCTGGGCTTGAGGTCTGAGCCCCTTTTGTGGTTTCCTCACAGTGTGAGAACTCTTGTCATAATGGCCCTCCATGCCTGAATGGCTGCTGTGTGGCCCACGGGCTGTGGCCAAGGCACCCCTGCCAGCAGGTTGAGGGAAATGACTGAGGTCAGCTCTCCATCTTCATGTCCTTCGCAGTCCCCAGCCCAGAGGGCGGGTGATGGGTGTGGGGCCCCTACAGAAGGAAGTGGCCCGCCTGTCTCCCCGAGGCCCCGTGGCCTGGGGGTGCGAGCTGCCACAGGTGGATCCTTGACGGTGCACTCAGCGGAAGACGCTGGAGGAGCGGCAGTTGCAGGACTCATTCTCGGAGCCAACACAGGAGAAGGTGGCGCTGCACTTGTTCCCGGGAGAGAACTGCACACTGACACCGCTGCCAGGCGTGGCCCGCGTGGTGCATTCCAAGGCCTTCTGCACAGTGCACTGGCAGGAGGGTGGCCGGTGCAAGCAGAGTGCCAAGGACACCCACACGCTGCCCCCGGCCCAGATCCTGGGCATCCAGAGCGGGCAGGGCACGGCCAGGGGCCAGCTGAAGTGCCCGAGGGCCATTTCCGAGGCCAAGGCTGGGGGGCGGCCTCCTCCCTCCACC
>NW_011482284.1:106191-106757 GCF_000754665.1 Bison bison bison
CCGGGGAGAGTTCCCCAGAAAGTGCCCCTGGGGAGGGGGCTGCCGCAAGTTTCAGCAGCCCAGATGCCTCCGACAGGCTCCCTCCGGGGCTGCAGGATGCTGGGGGACGACTTGAGAAGACCCCAGCGGTTGCCGCTGCAGAGGGTGGGGACGGCCCTGCCCGAGAGCCTGGGGCGCCAGCTTGTGCCTGCGGCCAGCTCCCGGATCTGGAGGATGAGCTGTCCCTGCTGGACCCCTTCCCCCGCTACATGAAGTCCTGCCAGGACCTCATTATTCCCGAGCAGGGCCGCCATGTGGACCCGCGGCCTGCAGCCTGGCCGTCCCCGGAGGCCCGAAGCGCGGAGGGGGCTGACCTCGCCCGGACCAGGGCCCCGTCCCCTGTCCGTGGCCCGCCCGGCCCAGAGCCTCAGTCCAGCCCCGGGTTCCAGCCAGACGTCTGCACTAAAGACTTGCTGGACACGCCTGCGGAGGAGCCTCAGGAGAAGGTGAGCCCCTCGGACCCTCCGCCTCAGGGCCAGCCTGCCGCCAAGCCTCCGAAGGATGTCCCGGCCAGCCGGCTGGCCCAG
>NW_011482284.1:106871-107492 GCF_000754665.1 Bison bison bison
GGGCTGGAACCTGCAGACCTCTGAGAGCCTCACGCTGGCTGAAGTCTACCTCATGATGGGCAAGCCCAGCAAGCTGCAGCTGGAGTACGACTGGCTGGCGGTGCTGGGCCCAGAGGCCTCAGGCCCCCACGCCGGCCCCCAACCCGCCACCTTCCACAAGCAGCGCCTCCTCAGCTGCCTGCTGAAGCTCATCTCCACTGAGGTCAACCCCCGGCTGGTAAGTGGGGTCCAGAGAGGAGGGATCGGCCTTGGGGCAGGTGGTCGGGCCCAGGGGCTCCCAGAGGAGCTGGTCTGGGGCTGGCCTGTGGTTCCCTGGAGCAGGGTTGGGTGTATGCGGGCACTGTGCCCTGTGGTACAGGCCTTTGTCCTGTCCCGCGGGGCTCACACAGGCTGCACTGTGCATGGCTGTGGGGAGGCTGCTGTGCCTGAGCGTGTGGGCCATGGGGATGAGCCTTGGATGGGTATGGGGGCAGCGTGGCACGGAGCTGGGAACAGGGCAGGTTTCAGTGTGCTTGGGAAAGGCCTTCCTGGGGGGACGGTGGGGGCACAGCCGGGGAGCAGGGAGCAGAGCTGGGTAGGGGCTGCGCTGGGTGGAGTGTGGCCCGGGGACCTGGTGGGCAG
>NW_011482284.1:107592-114042 GCF_000754665.1 Bison bison bison
GGAGTGGTCTGGAGTTCCTCGCCAGGCTCCTGGTTGAGGGGCAGTGGCTGCGATGGCCCTGGGAAAGGGCAACCTGCTGGGTGGACCTTGCTGAGGCCAGTGAGCAGAGCCCCAACATGGGCCGGAAGAGTCAGCTCTCCTGGCAGGAGAGCAGTGGTGCTGGGGGCTGGGGGGTGAAGTCATAGGCATGGTGAGCGGAAGGGGTGCCTGTGTGGTGGGGGCCCGGGCACTTGATGGCAGCCAGGCCGGCAGGAGCCGTGGCCTCAGGCAGGCCCACGAAACCCCTGAGGTGGGGGTTTTGACTCCGCAGAGGGCTCTTTGGCCGTGCTTGTGTTTCCTTTCTCTGACTCACAGAAGAGGCTTTAAGAAGGTGAGTCCCTGTGGCTTGCTGCTCGGCATCCCCTCCTGTCTCTGCGGCGTACATCCTGTCTGTGCCACCATGGCAGTGAAGGCAGAGGGCTCCCAGAGGACAGCGGCTGTTTCCCTGGGGGCCTGGGGCGCTGACCATGTGTCACGGCGTGTGACCTCTGACCCTCTGCTGTTCCTCCACGCTCAAGTGTATTTCTGTGCCTCTGTCCCAGGCTCCAGAGACGAACACTGGCTCCACAGCCTCCGTGAGGCCCGCCCAGGAGGAGCAGTCAACGACGCCGCCAGGAAAAGTAGTGACCGTCAGCTCCCGCAGCCCGCGCTGCCCCCGAAACCAGGCTGCCCTCCGCCACAGCAAGGCCTTCTCGCCCAGCTCTGTACCTTGCTCCTCAGGTGAGGCTCGGATGGCCACATGCGGCGCTGGGCCTACAGGGGCCTGGGGCTCCACTGTGTTGGCCACAGACTGGTGGATGGCATGCAGGTAGAGAAATCACCACCGCCTCACAGGGAGGGGAGAGCAGGGCCCAACGTAAAAGCCCTGGGGTACTGGGTGTGGGAGCTGACAGGAGATGTGGGGGACCCCGGCCAGTGTTCACCTTGGGGGACTTGCCTTCTGAGGTCACCAGGAGCCTCTGTCCTGCTGAACTGGTGGTTTATAGCCTGAGGAGGGCTGGTTCTTTCTGGGTCTTAGAAAGGCTGCTTTTCTTTTCCTCTGAAATAATAGAATAGTGAGGCTTTCAGTTAAGGGATTCCCCACCAGCTGAACACAAATCTTGGAAAGCAAGACTGGCCTACCTGCTGGTCCACAGTTGTGTCTGGGAAGTAATTGTTCAGGGTCTCTTATTCGGTTTTGTGGCACATAAAATCCCAGGAGAGACAAAACCCATTTCCCTAAGGCGTCGATTTACTTGCTGTTTTTATTAGAAAAAAAATACGTCGTCGTGGCTGGCATTGCTCACTCTGCACGATTCTAAAGAGCGACGCTGGTGGAGGGTCAGGCCCCTTCTCCTGCCGTCCATGTTTCTGTTTCCGTCCTGGTGTTGGTCCTTCTCTGGCCGTGGCCCCTGTGGGGCAGCCACAGACTCTGAGCCCATTGTCCTCAGGGCAGAGGCACGTTCATCAGAGTTGAACCAGGGTGGTGCCAGCAGGTAGGCTGTATGGTCTTCTCCACCTTCTCTCTGGGCTTCAGTTTTGTGATTCTGTGAACTCTTAAATATCCACATTTTTCCTTGATTGAGGATGCTTCTGGCCCAAGGCACCTGCAGTTCTAGAATCCTGACAGGCATTGGGAAGATACAGTCTCTGGACTGTGTGTGTCGATTCAGCCTCACAGATTTGCAAATAAAGAACAAAGAAAGGGAACCCATCTCTTCCATGAAATAAGCTGCAGCAGCGGCTGTGATGAAAACAGTGAGCAGAGTCCCCAAATGTTGTTCAGTTGCTCAGTCATGGCCGACTTTTGCGACCCCATGGACTGTAGCCCACCAGGCTCCTCTGTCCATGGCATTTTCTGGGCAAGAATACTGGAGTGGTTGACCATTTCCTCCTTCAGGGGATCATCTGACCCAGAAATCGAAACCGCATCTCTTGAGTATTCTTTATTGCCGTGCCATGTGGGAAGCCTGGAGTCCCCAAATAGTAGTTCATAAATATTTTGTCCTTTTATTTTTGGGCCTTTTTTCTGTATAATCAGACTAAGACCAAGAAGATCAGTGGATCATGGTCCATAGCTTGCTGGTTGTAAATAAAGTTTTATTGTAAACTTTATTTAAATAAAGTTGTAAATAAAAGTTTTATTTTATTTACACTGCCACTGGCTCACAGGTTGTCTGTGGCTGCTTTTGTGCTGAGTTCAGCAGAGACCATGTGCTCAAGGCTGATTTCTTGTCTGGCCGTGTCCAGAGAGCATTTGCTGACCTGTGGTCTAGACTGGATGACTTGGAAGGTGCATCTCCCCTTCCACTGAGGTCAGCGGAGGTCAAGGAAAGCTCTGGTGTGCTTACTTGGTGAGGACCAGAATTTCAGGGAGAGAAGGAGAAAAGCAGCTTCTGAGAGGACGGATGGATATACAGGAGATTTCTTTCACGGACAGCAGATAGGGTCGTCAAAAATTCCTTTCTGATTTTCTTCCTGGTGGACGCCCTTCTGCACTGGTGGTGTTGCTCTGGGAGCACTGCTGTCATCTCCCTTCTCCGTCTCTAGGTCTGAGAAACCCTCCGAGGCCCCTCTTGGTGGCCAGTCCCACCAGCACGGGCAGCAGCGACTCAGATGGTGGCCTTTTTGCTGTCCCAACAACGTTGCCACCCAACAGCCGGCATGGAAAGCTCTTCTTTCCCAACAAGGAGACAGAGCTGACATTCCGGCAGCACCTGAGCTCTATCAGCGTAAGTGGGCCTGCCCCCCACCCCCGGCTGCCAGGCTGCCCAAGCGCGGACAGGGCGCACTCAGCCCAGCACTGTCTCCCCGCAGATGCAGTCGGACTTCTTCCTGCCAAAGCCCAGGAAGCTGCGGAACCGGCACCTGCGGAAGCCGCTGGTGGTCCAGGTCAGCACCCCGCCCACCGGCACGCCTCCTTGAGGGCTGGCCGGTCCCGCCGGCCAGGCTGCTCAGAACACGCTCATGTCCTCCTGGGTCTCAGGTTTACCATGTGAAGTGGGGAAGTCCTTGTTCTTTCCTCCTCCTTATTAATAATTAGGACAGATAGAGTAGTCACAGCAACTGTAAAGAAAGAAAGTGTAGTTGCTCAGTCGTGCCCGACTCTTTGCGACCCCATGGATAGTAGCCTGACCCAAGCTCCTCCGTCTGTGGGATTTTCAAGGCAAGAGTACTGGAGTGGGTTACCGTTTCCTTCTCCAGGGAATCTTCCCAACCCAGGGATCGAACCCAGGTCTTTCACATTGTAGGCAGACGCTTTACTATCTGAGCCACCAGGGAAGTCACAGTGATCGTAACTGTACCTAAAAATAAAGGTAGATTCAGCACAGCATGAAAACTGCTTAGAGAAAAGACAGAAAGTTCTAGGGATTTGGGTTCCAAGAATGTCTGAGATTGGACTATATTTGAGGCTCTCAGAACATCTATTTATAAACTCATCAATGGAAGCAGTTGGCAAGGTTTACGGGTTGGCCAGAGGCCAGACCTCTCCTGGGCTCGTCGTCATGAAGCTGGGAGCACCCGTGGATGCGGCCTGCAGACCCACAGGGGAGAGCCGGGTGTGAGAGGCACAGGAGAAAGGGGGCGTTTTTACGTGGAGGTGACAGATGAAGGAGATGATGCTGAAAGAACTGTGGGCTTTGAAATGGATGAATGTTTGTGAATTAATGCAAGGTTCTCCTTTTACTAGATGCAGAAATCTGTTCCTCTTTTGGAATTAATTTATTTAGGAATGAGGGATTGCATCACAGACCTTAGAAAGGAAGATGTATTCCAAGTGCCCCATGTTTTTTGTGCACCCTGATATAACATTGGGGCATTTAATTTTTAATGTATTTGGTTAAATACATAGACCCTCCGCCCTGGATGAGGGAGCACACTTCCTGGCTTGGAGGATGCGCTGCAGCCCAGCGTCTCAGCCAGGACACCCTTGCGGCCTGCCCGTGGCTATTTTGTGTTGTTCGTCAATGACTTTATTGATACTTAGGAAGCCTGCCCATTTAAAGCATACAGTTCAGGGTTTTAGTATGTTCATGGGGTTATGCAGCCCCCTCATGCCCCAAACAGAACCCCGACCTGTTACCTGCACTGCTTCCTCCCAACCCTGGAGCCACTTTTTGTCTCTTGGGAGCTGCCTGTTCTGAGCATTTCACATAAATGGAATCACACTTCATTTGTGGTTCCTTCACTTAACGGTTTTTGTAAAAGTTTCGCTGGCACACGGCCCCGGTCCCTCATTTCCCTGCTGTGCATGGCTGCTTTCACAGCACCAGGGTGGACACAAGTAGCCATAACAGACACCACGCGGCCAGAGCCTGCAGGTTCTACTGCCTGGCCCTTTCAAAGAGGTGCAAGGCTGGCCAGGGATCCAGGGCCTCTCACCTCATGGACAGTCAGCGCACCGGCTCAAGGCGCCTAGCAGCGCCCAGGGAGGCCCCGCTGTGTACCCAGACCTGTCGCGCCTCCAGCCTCCCTGGCTGACACACTCTGTCAGCGTTTCACATAGACAGCCGGCAGCGTCAGCGATGAGCCTGCTTCTCGCAGCCGGTGGTGGTCACTCTGCCTGTTTTCCCTCCACAGAGGACGCTGCTTCCGAGGCCATCTGAAAACCAGTCCCACAACGTCTGCTCCTTCTCCATCCTGTCGAATTCCTCTGTGACCGGTGGGCACCGCAGCTCCTCAGGAAGCTTTCCTTTCCTCGCAGCCCCTACTTGGGGAATCACAGGCGTCTGTCCCCATGGCTCTCTGAGTTACCTTCCAGGCTTTCCTGGGTCCATTCTATCAACGCACACATGGGGTGCAGCTGCAGGGGGCATTGGGCCCAGGCAGTGGTATGGGCAGGCAGCTGTTTACTGCTAACCAGTGGTTTGCAGGCAGTTTCATCCCCAGGTGGGCTCGCATGGCCCTGGATGGGGTGCTGTGCTCAGGTCACTTTAGAGAAGGGTCTCTTGTCCACCCTGTCCATGATGTCTTCAGGTGTTTAGTGGGGTACGTGAGTCTGTAGGGTGCATGACTCATGCTCCGTGCTCCCCCAAGCTCAGAGGGGCCCCTGCTCTTTGAAGTGAATCTTAAGCCGTGAGATTCCTTCAGTGAAGCACGTATTCCATGCTTTATCCTATCAGTCTTCATTTCCCAAGTCCCAGACAGCAGTCAGTGGCTTTTTCTCACACCTACTTTTCAATGGCAGAATGCCTGCCAGGAAGAAGCCAGGTGGAAGAGACAGAATTTTGGCCCTAGGTCTGAGGCTCTGACCATCTCAGAGGAGTCTGTGACTCAGCTCAGGAAACAGCCACCGTTAAAGGGCTATCTCTGGGGACAACAGTCATGACCATAGCCATTCAGCAGCCCCCAGGAGGCGCAGTGATGCCGCTGTCATAGGCAACAGTGCTTTCTGCCCATTGGGGCCCTCTGTGACCTCTGACTTCCTCAAGTTGGCAAGTGTTAGGACATTCAGTGGTTTCCAGCTCGGCTCAGCTCTGTGGTCGGGACCGTGGCCATGCAGGAGACTGGTTGGGAAGGGGAGTGTGTGCAGCCCTGCTGCACGCCCAGCAGCTGTTGGCTTGTGCAGCTGATATGTCTGCCTCCGCTCACATCCTCACAGGGAGAGGCTCCTTCCGGCCCGTCCAGTCCTCCCTGGCCAAAGCAGCTGTGTCCCGGCCGATTGTGCCCAAGGTCCTCCCCCCACAGGCCACGGGCCCCCTGGCCAGTAAGTCTGCGACTCTGCCTGATGTGTACGCGAGGCCTGCATGTGGGGGTCCCCTCCATGTGGGCGTCGGGTATCACGGGAGCAGAGGCTTGCATGTTGCTCCTTCTCCAGGTGCTATCGACCTAGCAGCTAAAAGTGCTGGCATCATCCCTGGGAGCCCCCTGCCAGTCCTGGACACAGATGGCTTGTCTGGCATCGCCCCGCTGTCTTCAGATGAGGTTACAGCGGCTGTCACGGGGCCAGACTCCACCAGCCCCCACCAGAATGGAGACCCACTCCCCGCCGTAGGGGTGAGTGTGTGCAGAGGGCTTCTCCAAGCTGCCACCAGCTCCAGAGGTGGCACGTTAGGGTCCAGTCCCTGAGAGTCACAGCCGCAGGCTGAGGTGGTATGGGACTCCAGCTCTGCTCTGGAGGGAGGAGGTCACTGAACAGGGAGGCCAGGGCCTGAGTGAGGCCACGTGGCACAGTGGGCGAGCCATGGATGGAGGCAGAGCGGGTGATGAACCCAGGACTCTAGGCCACTCAGGCGCTGCCTTGGCCCCCTGCTCTGCGGGCGGCCCCTTAGGACCGCAGAGCCAGCCCCGCCTGGGTACCATGAGCTGGACCTCTTGCTGTGGCAAGTTGGCTGTGGACTCACAGACGGTCTTCAGTGTGGGGCGGTGCGGGGGGTGCGCTCTGAAAGCAGCGGGCTGTCTTGCCCCCGGGAGCGGCTTCCGCCCCTCCGC
>NW_011482284.1:114142-122025 GCF_000754665.1 Bison bison bison
GCTTCCCCACGGCAGCCTGGCACTGGCTGGCTCGCACTCACCGGCGTCCTCCTTGTGTTGCTGTAGGCAACAAGCGACCCATTCATCAGCGTCCCCTCGAGGCAGGAGCCAGTGGCCGACAGTTTCCAGGTAGAGTGTACTGCTGACTGCTGAGCAGAGTAGCTGCCCCATACCCCAGGGAGCGCCAAGTCCCACCTCGTGGTCCTGCTCGTGGTCCTGGACTTCCCCCTCTCCGTGATGCCCGGTGGCCATGCCTCCCTGCACCTGCCTTGATCATGCACACATGGCTCCCATCTCAGGCTGCCAACTTCCCTCTGCAAGTTGGCTGATCGAGACACAGTCCTTCAGGGTCTTAAGTTTTCTGGGCCAGGGAGAAGAGTTCTCAGCTGGGGGTGGAAACAGATCCAGGCCACATTGGCCTGGCCCCTCAACTCTGTGGTCCTCCAGGGTTTCTGGGGGCAGTGATTCCCCAGGGGTGTTTCCTGGTGGGAGAGTGTGGGGTTTCTGCCTCTCTTGCTGTCCTCGTCCTCAGTCACTGCTCTGCGGGGCCCGGTTGGCTTTCGTTCCTCGATACGGCTGCCTTTTGCATCGTGTCTCAACAGTACCTGTCTCCACAGAACCCCCCCGTTCTCTCCTTGTCTGAGCTGTCCAAGGCCCCTGTCCACAATGGGCTCTCCACACCACTGCCCCCATCGGAGGCCTCCAGCTCCCGGCTCTCCCCGCCTAACGTCTCTGCCCTGCTGGACATCTCACTGCCCGGCCCCCCTGAGGACGTGCTCTCGCAGGGAGAGCCCGCCACACACATCAGCGACTCCATCATCGAGATTGCCATCAGCTCCGGCCAGTATGGTGAGCCACAGGCGCTTCTGCCAGCCTCCCAGACTCAGTTCCCGTGGGGAACTGACCTCCCGCCTGACTGCCGCCTCTAGGCACCTTGTCGTCCGGCTCAGCTCTTCTTATGGTCGTTGAGCCTCTGCATCTTTGAGGCACCGCCAGCCTTGGTGGGGGCGGCACTGGCATACAAGGCCCTTGCAGGCGGGACCTGAGCCATGGTGGTCTGGAGTAACTGCCCGGGCTTTGGGATACAGAGGGGCTGACGTGGCGTCTCTGGCCTGGGGATCAGGCAGGCCATCTCATCGGCTCTGAACTGGGGTGATGCCTGTTGGCTGGCAGGTTCTAGGAGGCGTTGGGCTGGTACCTATGGGCTTTGGCTCCCCAGCTCCCGGAGATGGCGCCACAGAAGGCAGTGTGGTTGGCACCTGCTGGTCAAGGCCAGCCATGGATTCAGAGCTGAGTCAGCAGCTGGCAGCACGTCACCATGGGCCAGTGACCAGTCCCTTTGAGTGTGTTCCCCTCCCTGGGGCCTTGGGGACACGAGGCAGCTTGCAGGGCTGCTGTCGGCAGCAGCAAGAGGGCTCAGGTGCCGCCTTAGCATGGGCCGCCTCTGTTGTGGCCAGTGTCCATGTCTGATCATGGGTGTGTGTCCCGGCTGTTGGGGGGCCCTAGTTGGGTCCTGGGTCTCCCAGCTCAGCTGGACATGCCGTGCTCCCTCAGCCATTCACCCCACGTGGTGTCTGACCCCAAACTTTGGTCGACAGGTGAAGGAGTTCCTCTCTCTCCAGCAAAACTGAATGGCAGCGACAGTTCCAAGAGCCTGCCCTCCCCGTCCAGCAGCCCCCAGCCAGACTGGATCGCCTCTCCCACCCACGACCCCCAGTGGTGCCCTAGCGACCCCACGGACTCGTCACTCAGCAGCTTGTTTGGTGAGTCTAGGGGCACCAGGATGCACAGAGCTGGCATCTGGACAGCCCCGGCACTGGGTGCTCGGATATTGGGAAGGAGGTGTTAGAAGACCCATCAGCTTCCATCTCCTACCCAGAGGCGCTCCCGTGGCAGGTCTGGGACCTGCACACTTTGCATTTGTAGAGCGTGGCCAGGGTGTGCACCCGGCTCGGAGCGGGGCAGGCTGGACCCTGGCAAGCCAGGCCAGCACCAGGGAGGGCACGACACCTGGCAGCCCAGAACAGACAGGGGCTCTGGTTTGGGTGGCACTTGGGGCTAGTCCTCTCACAAGTTCTCTGCTCAGAAAGTCCCAGGGAGCAGTGCAGAGCCCACGTCAAAGGGAGATCGCAAGCCTGGAGTTGTGTGGAGGTGGGCGTGGTGGCCTCGCTGTGGGCGCGGCAACCCCCCAGGCTGTGGTGGGCCCTGCAGGGCTCCCCACGCACGGCAGGGCAGGTGTGGCCTGACACCCCAGCCGCAGCGCCGAGTTGCCTGGGGGGCCCAGGCCCAGCTGCTCAGACCCCTCCCTCCTCTGTGCAGCGAGCTTCATCTCCCCGGAGAAGAGCCGGAAGATGCTGCCCACCCCTGTGGGGACCAGCAGCGGCACCTCCCTGCTGGGCCCCAGCCTGCTGGACGGGAGCTCGAGAGACTCCTTTGTGTCCCGGTCCCTAGCCGACGTCGCTGAGGTGAGCGCCTGTCCTCACCCTGAGTCTGAGCACTGGCCCCCACCCCAAATTTGCCAGGCCCCTGCGCAGAGTGCCAAGTGGGGCCTCTTGGGGCCGGGCACTGCTGCAGGCCCTGAGCAGACTGGTCAGAGTCCCCATCCTCGTGTGGCCGACTGTCCGGTCTAGCCGGGACCAGATCTGCCCACAGGACCCCAGCCTGATGCTGGAGGCCCCACTGTACACTCGGGTCTCCACCTCCACTCTGCCTCACTCGCTGTCTCCTGCACCATCTTTGCTGATTCTTCAACAGCTGGCTGCTCCCACAGGGCCTGTGCACTTGCTATCCCTTCTTGCAGGCATGTTTCCCTCAGGTCTTTACACAGCCCGCTCCTGCACTTCTGCGCACATCCTGCCTCAGAACGCCCGTGTCACACACACCCATGCAAACTCCCTCCTCCACTTGCACCTCCTCCAGGCAGCCTTGGAGTAGAACCAAGCTGCTGCTCCCTCTCTGCCCCTCTGGCCACTGACCATCCTCCCAGAAGTCTCATGTGGGTGGGGTCCTGCCACTCTGACCTGACTGCCGGGCAGTGGCACTTGTTCACAGAGTGAGGTTCACAGTGACGACCCTGTGGTTGTGATGTGGCTCCTGGGGGGACTCTAACCCTCACCATGGAGGGGCACGCACTGCAGTCTGGCCATGGTGTCCAGCCACCTGCTGACAGGCCTCCCCGTCCCCGCAGGTTGTGGACTCGCAGCTGGTGTGCATGATGAACGAGAACAGTGTCGACTACATCTCCCGCTTCAACGACCTGGCCCAGGAGCTGTCCATCGCCGAGCCCGGCCGCCGGGAGGCTTTGTTTGACGGCGGGGGAGGTGGCCCCCCAGTCACGGACCTGTCCCAGTGACGGTGCCTCGTGGTGGGGGCAGCTGGGGGCTGCGAGGGTGGTGGACGGGGTTGGTGGTCCTCAAGTGTCCGGGGGAACTGTCTTCAGACGGGAGGAAACACAGGTCAAGTTGGGACTCCCTGGAGACAGTCTGAGCAGAAGCATTTCTGCACCCAGGACGTGTGACGTGCACACAGCCCTGTCCTGCCGGCCAAGGAGACGGGCCAGGACATGCGGAGTCCGGCAGGGGCAGCGTCGGCTGTGGCTGTGGCGTTGAGCCACCCGTGGCAGGGGCATGCGTCAGGGCCTGTACAGTGCCCATACTTCCACCTTGGCGGTTGTGTTGGATGTTTAGGGGTTTTCTTTTCAAAAGGAAGGAGCGTTGGGCCTGGCTTTTGTTGTTCTGGCTTGGGGAGCTGTGACTTCCTGCTCTCTGCAGGGAGGCTCCAGGCTGTTGCTGCCTTCTCTGCCAAACCTTGCCATGCTCCGGTGGTCCTCTCTGCGGCTGGAGGACAGCTGGGTGTGGCCTGGCTCTGCCTGGTGTCTGCACCGTGACACAGCGGACACTGTAGGGGACACTCCGGTCACAGGGCAACAGAGGGTCCTGGGCAGTGTAGCGAGTGCCGTCTCTTCAGAAATCCTGGTCCTACCTAGTGCTTCCCTCATCTGGGCTTTTGTCCTGGCTGACTCAACAGGACAGGGAAGAGAATCATGTCTTGCTGTGGGCTGTGTGGACTTCTTGCTAAGCTGGTCAGAAAATGTTTTGCTTGTATTTTAAAATGAGTTAGACGGTGGAGACATTGGAAGAACAGGTCCCTGCTCAGTTGGTTTCTTCCCCGCATCCATCTGTAGGTTTCTTCTTGGTGACCTGAGACATTGTTTCTCTCACTGGGGGATCCCTGAGCACTCTTTTGACTACAGATTAGACCTTCCTGATGACCTTGACTCTCGGACACCTTCCTCCCTGGCGTCTTGGACAGATGCCCTTTGCAGGGGAAGTTCTCTCTTCCTCCTGTGGACGTCAGTGCAGAGTATGCCCAATTCACGTATACAGTCCTTTGCTTGCACTTTGCCTCATGGTCTCCTGTTTCTCTTCCTTCTTTCTGTCCCTTCCGGAGTCCAGGTAGAGATCAGACATCAGGCGCGGTCAGAGTGCGCCGAATCCACCTCCCTCTGGTGTGCTCCTTGCGCCGCCTTGGGTGACCAGCAGGGAGTCCAGTGTCCCAAGTTTTCCCCAGTGAAGCTAATGGGGCTTCTCTGCCTTCTCGGACTCGGTGGGCCCAAGGTGCAGACTGCCCTCCAGGCACACCCCTTGTGGGTAGGCGCCAGTGCTGTGGTGCTGGATTCCCCACCCACCCACTGCCCACCCTCCACCTGGCAGCCGCAGTCAGTGTGGCTTCCTGAATCCGGCCCAGCCCACCCTTGTTTGTGTTTGTCCCCTCGCCTCCCCCCAGCTCGCTGTGGACCTGCAGCCTTCCCAGCCAGCCTGGCCCCTCTGGCTCCTCCCTTGCCCTTGAGACGAGTTGAGCCAGTACGCGAGGCAGAGCGGAGGGTCCTCGGCATGTGCCTGAGGAGGGGCCACTTGATCACACTGCCTCCCCAGCTCCCTCCTGCCTCTCGAGCTTTCCCAGGGCTCCAGCCTGCCAGGGGTCTCCCTCTTTCAGCTCTGGATCTGGGCACAGACATCAGAGGAAAAGCCTCTGTAGGCAGCTACTCTGGGCTCTTGAGAAGAGTCCCAAGCCCCTGGAGGTCTGAAAGAAAGGGGCGTGGCACCACTTTGTGAAGGGAGACAGACAGCAGTATTTGAGTCCACAGTCTCTCTAAATTAGCTTGTGTTTTGTGATCAGTGTATCAGCTTCTTGAAGTTAGCATCTTATCGAGCCAAACAAGATCAGGTCTGTCTCTGGGCATCTGACTCTGCTAGATCTACAGTGGGCTGGGCTGAGGTTAGGCTACTACCAGCTTTCTCCTTTCCCCACTGTCTGGGACCAGCGATGCCAAGTCACGTTACTGCACCCATGGTGGGGGCAGTGCCCAGTGGCAGCATGCCCCGTGCTGGGGACCATAGAGACCCAGGCTGTTCATCCATCAGGGGGCGCCCCGAGGCGGTTGGTGGGGAGGTCAGTACCTGTCACCTGGTGATGTCTAGCATGAGGAAAGCTCTGGAGATTTGGATAAGCCTTTGTCAACCCTTTACTCAGCAGCACCTCCCACCTGCGTCTCTCGAATAGACTCCTTGTGGGCGTAGCTGACTGGCCAGTGTCTGCAGTGGGGAGGTGAGTTCCCGAGGCGAGGATTGTCTCTTCTCACCTGTGAAGCTGACATGATTCAGAGAATGCTGCTTCTCTAGCAACCAGACAGCTGTAACTGTTTGCTTGCCATAATAAGGGAAAATGGTGTCATATGTAGCATTAAGACGTTGGATGCATTTTCTCCCAGCCTAAATAATTATATATGTATACAAATAAGCAACTGTTACATTCAAGGCTGGGATTTTTCAAAAGACCCAAGTGGAGAAGCCTCCCACTTCCAGCATCTCCCTCTGCCTTTGCAGTGGAAGGTGTGATTGTCTCTGTCTGCACTTGTGGCTGCCTTTGTGTGTTGAAGTATGTTGTGATTAAGACCAGGTCAGTCTCAGAAAAGCCTTTCCCTCATCACTGACGTCATCAGGGATCTTTCTGCTGGCTCGTCTACCCTGAAGAGTGAGACTGAACAGCCCCTGCCTCTAGGCAGTTGTTTTTGTCTTGCTTCTTCATTGTGAATACTCAAGTGATGAGCAGCCCATTCTTCAGAAGGTAGAGAGGCCAGCTGAGGGTCCCCTGTGTCTCCTGGGTGTAGAGTACTTGCTCAGGGCGGAGGGATATTTGGAACCCTTTCATGGGCTGATCCACTCGCTTTCCTGCATCAGTCCTGTTCTCCATTTTGTACCGCAGCCTCATTACTGGTGGTGTCTCTTCAGTTTAATAGCATCTTTAGCTCAGTCACACCGCTGAATCTAAACATGTGCAAAGAAAGGCCACAGAATAAAAAACACTTGAAACAAATGGGAGAAGGAAAATGCCAGTTGCTTTTTTTTCACGTTGAAATCTATCCCAGGTGCATTTAGGAGGAAATATGGCACTTTTGTCTTAAGAAAAACCCAGAGCAAATCTTTCCTGGCTGTCAGACAAACTCCTAAGCCTGCAGTACCTTGTATGTCGTGTGAGGGGAGCAAGTCCTGGAAGCACTACAGCAGCCCGCCCTGCTGTTCTGTAGCAGGATAGCCTGCTCCCGGGCTTCTGGGAAGCAGAGATTATTGCTGTTTCTTCTAATAATCGTTAAGCCATATCATCTAAAGTTTTCGGCTTGTTTGAGATGTGAATTTGTTTTATAGATTATAAATATACAGTGTATGTATAAAGCAGAATGCCTGTCCTTCCTGATTATTTTTTGTACCATATTGTAAATTATATTATTTATTCTTTACCAATTTGGGGAATAAAAGGTGTTTGGTTATTTAATATAATAAACAAAAGCTGTTAAACTTCTTATGTTTAAATTTCCAGTTGAACTTGTAAATCTGTTTTTATTATTGTGCATAAATACAATACTAATACTTGGTCTAATAATTACTGTTTCTGCTTTTTTCTTTTTAACTGTGCACTCTGCAAACAGCCCAAGTGGCCATCATCCGGTGTGATCTCAGAGGAATCGATGGACTGTCTACAGTGTAATTTAGAAACAACACCGCTGAATGTATTTTATTTTTGTTTTTTCCAACTAGGAATCAGCTGCACGCTTTATCCCTTGCTTCCCATTTCTTAGTGTTCTTGCCCCCGCGACGTGCAGGACAGAGGAACTGCTGTTCCGTTTCCTTTAGCCATGTATCCACGTGCCATTGACTGACTCGCGAAAACCAGGCTTCTCAGTATAGTCTGGACCGTGCTCACATCGCCTCTCGGTATGGAGGCCGCCGGGTGCTGCGGGGAGTTTTGGCAAGGTGCCCGGATAGAGTCCGACCCCGCCCACCTCAGGGAGCGGGAGGACCATCCCCTTCGGCTTGCTACCCAATGGCGACGTCCGGCTCCGTGAGCGACATCTACTTTTGCCAATCATCTGCGGGTCTCCGCAAGCCTTCGTCTTATGAGGCGGAGCCCGACACCGCGATAGGCTGCCGCTGCTTGACTGACGTCGGCGACTCCCAATTGGGACGAGCAGGCGGGTCTTTGACCGCGCGGGGCCGGGCGGGAAGGACGGCGCGGTGGACTGGTGGCTCGGAGCGGCGGGCGACATGTTCCGGGCACCAGACAGCGAGGGCGGCCGGGCCGGCCCCAGGTGCGGCGCGGGTGTGGGCACGGTCACGTGGGGGGCGTGCGGGCGGCGGTGCTGCCGCGGTGAGCTCACAGAGCCGGGGCCTCCGCGGCCAGTTGAGGGAGGTGGGCGCGGCCGCGGGAGGCCTGAGGTGCGCCTCTCCGCACCCCGGTCTCAGCACGCGCCGCTTCCTGGGCGGGCGCGCCGCAGACTCTGGCAGAGCGGTCTGCAGCGGCGGGGCGGGCGTGGCGGCGCGGCCGGG
>NW_011482284.1:122125-124071 GCF_000754665.1 Bison bison bison
GTGTGCGAGCGGACGGCCCTCAGGGCGAAGTCCCTTCATGGGAGCCCGCAGCCCCGGATTCAGGCGGCGCCCTCTTCCCAGAATCCCGCAGTCGGGGAGCCAGGCGACACCCTCGCCTCTAACTCCGGAGCCAGGGGGTGCCCTCCCCGCTAACCCTGAAGCCAGGGTACGCCCTCGCCTCTCACCCCGCAGCCCGAACCCAGGAGTCGCCCTCCCCCAGTTTACTGGCCAGGAAACAGGCAGGACAGCGAGTGACAGAGCAGACCGACTGGGCTTAAACGATCAGGAACACACAGAGCGCGGTGGCTAGCTTTCTGGCTTGGGGAGCACTGGGTACTGGGAGTCACGTAGAGTTCCCCGGGCTGGAGGTGTCCTGCCGTCGAGGGAGCCGGCCGCGAGGTTGAGCTGGTTCTTCCGATGCCTGAAAGTTTCCTATACTGTGAGCCCTTTCTGTGGCCCGGCCGGGCAATAAGAGCAGAGGAGTGTGGCGTTTGTGGAGGTAAACAGTACATAGAATGAAAGGATTGTTTCAACTGCTAAAATCCCTGCAAATTTGAGGGAATCAGGTCAGTATTCAGTAGTACTCCTGGCCAAATCGTCAGTCATTAGCCCCTGTAACAGTGACCACTCATCCCTCCTGTCTGGGTCTGTGCTGATACGGGACCGGAAGTTTATACTGGAGTGCTCATATTGAATCAAGTTTCTGGCCCTGAAAACCGCTGTTCGGCACCGGCACCAGCTGGCCGAGGGCTGCCTTTCTCAGTTGTGTGCACTAAGGACACTCTGTCTTTGTTTACACGGCCTGGCACTGGGTGCCCTGCAAACACTGGTGCAGTTAGCGAGGACGCGCCACAAAGACCACTGCCCCTGGGCTGGCTTCCAAGCTGTGGGAGACAGTGCAGAGCGGCTGCTCTCAACTGATACCTCACTTCTCTGGAGTGTTAGTTTTTTTGAGAAGATGAGGGGAAAGTCCTTCCTTGTAGGATGCTGGAGAAGGAAAAGCCATCTTCTTAATTGGGTGATTAATTGGGAGCCTCTGCTTGGGGTGGGGCTTCCCAGGTGGCACTAGTGGTAAAGAACCTGCCTGCCAATGCAGGAGGTGCAAGAGAAGCAGGTTTGATCCCTGGGTCTGGATAGATTCCCCTAGAGGAGGGCATGGCCACTCGCTCTATTATTCTTGCCCAGAGAATCCTATAGTCAGAGGAGCCTGGTGGGTTACAGTCCATGGGGGTGCAGAGTCAGACACGACTGAGCCACTAAGCACGCGTGCTTGGGATCCGTTAGCAGCTGCGGATCTTGAGGCTATGTTAAAGGAAGGGAATCAAGTGGTGGCTGTTAAGAGGACTAGGTCAGATTTCTGTCTTAAAGCCCTGCTTTTGTTTTCTTGCTAAGGGATTATCTGGTGTTAAAGGGATTTTAAAAGCGTCATGCTTCAGCCATTGTTAACCTGAGGTCTTTTAAGCTGTAGGGTGTATATTTGTAAAGAACTTAATCCAAGTCTGTATTGCAGCTTGACTCTGAACCACCGGTCCCCAGTAGCTTTTATGGGACATGGGGATAGGCTGTTGAGGGGGCGGGTGGTGGGGGCAGGCCTTGACGAGCATGGGCCCCTCCAGGCAAGCGTCAGTGTTACGGTCCCTGCCTCTGCAGTGGTCTGCTTGCAGTGTGTTGTCACATGCCTTGCACTGCTGCTGCTGCTAAGTCGCTTCAGTCGTGTTCAACTCTGTGCAACCCCGTAGACGTCAGCCCACTAGGCTCCTCTGTCCCTGGGATTCTCCAGGCAAGAATACTGGAGTGGGTTGTCATTTCCTTCTCCAATGCATGAAAGTGAAAAGTGAAAGTGAAGTCGCTCAGTTGTGCCCGACTCTTAGTGACCCCATGGACTGCAGCCTACCAGGCTCCTCTGTCCCTGGGATTCTCCAGGCAAGAGTACTGGAGTGGGGTGT
>NW_011482284.1:124171-137655 GCF_000754665.1 Bison bison bison
CCTTCTCCAATGCATGAAAGTGAAAAGTGAAAGTGAAGTCGCTCAGTTGTGCCCGACTCTTAGTGACCCCATGGACTGCAGCCTACCAGGCTCCTCTGTCCCTGGGATTCTCCAGGCAAGAGTACTGGAGTGGGGTGTCATTGCCTTCTCTGGCCCAGCACTGCTGCTGCTGCTGCTGCTGCTGCTGCTAAGTCGCTTCAGTGTCCGACTCTGTGCGACCCCAGAGACGGCCCAGCACTACTGTCTGTTAATTAAAATGACAGTGAAACTCCATTGAACTGGCTCCATTTGCTTGTTTAAGGGAAACGTTTAATTTTACTGATGAGAGGTCCCAGCAGTAACTTGAGAGCCTACACACCTCTGGAGGTCTTGGCAGAACCAAGTTGTGCCAGGAAAACCTTTATGGGAACTCATGGGCAGGTGGGAAGGTTTGCTGGCTGGCCGTGAGCACGTCGTGCCCCTCCACAGGCATCTGCCTCAGCCCCTGGACGGTGGTGCCCGGGCTAGCCACCATCGGTCCCTCACAGCCTCTCTGCTTGCAGGGCTGCAAAGCCTCCGGGAGGAGAGCCAGGCGATCGTCCAGAGGAAGCCGCGCCTCCCCGCAGGCCGGACAGGATGGCTTCTAATATTTTTGGACCAACTGAAGAACCTCAGAACATACCCAAGAGGACCAACCCCCCCGGTACGGGCCTGTGACTCTTTAATCCTCTGGCCTCTACCTGCTCTCTTTTATGCTGCTCTTTTGATAAAAAAAAATCTCTCTCTCTTTGTATCAGTCCTTTCAAATGCTTTCTGGTGTGGCATATCCCCTGCCGTCAGTCCTGGAGAGGAAGGGAAGTTTGATCCCGACTTAAGCTCTGTGTCCTCCAGGTCGTTGTGGACTTGCTCCTCACCTGTGAGCAGATAGTGGCCGTGTGCAGGCGCCGAGGCGGGCACACAGGCACGTGCTGGGGCTCTGCTCCCCACTGGGGAGGCTCCCCGCATCAGCTGATGGACTCCTTCAGGTTCTTGAACTTGCCTGCAAGCTGTGTGTTCAGAGTATTCTTAATCAGATTGTGAGCAGGATTGAAACTAAATAAAAAGGACGGCTCAGCCTGGCGTGCAGCCCTGCGGCTTCTCAGTCCTTACGCACCCTTTAGTGGCTCCAGTGGGAGGAATCTCAGAAGAGCCTTTCTCTTGGCTGATGGCTGGTCCAGCCACTGTGTGTGAGTGACCACACAGTGGTAGTTACCTGAGGGGCCTTCCCCATCTGTGTCCACACGGGAAAAGCAAGGTTTGTACCATCCTTAAAGGTCTGAGAGATGCAACACAGAAGTAAGTGTTTCAGACAAATGATGAAGTCAAACAGAACTGGAGCTGGAACTGCTCCCTTCCCTGTCCTGATGCTGGGTACAAATATCGCTTCACAGACCTGGAGCAACAAAAGCAATGGATGCAAACGCTGGATTTTCGTGTGGTTTTCAGTGGTCAGGTGGGGTGGAGGTTTGCAGTATCTTTGGATTTAGTTACGGCAGAGAAGCAGGTGGTTTTGTTGGGTGTTTTTTTAATTTTTGGTTATGCTGAGTCTTTGTTGCTGCACGTGGCTTCTGGTTGCAGAGCACAGGCTCGAGGGCGCACGGGCCTCAGTAGTTGTGGCTCCCAGGTTCTGGAGCAGCGGCTCTAGCTGTGGGGCATGGGCTTAGTTGTTCTGCGGCATCATCCCAAACCCTCCGGACCAGGGACTGAACCTGTTTCTCCTGCATCGGCAGGTGGATTCTTATCCACTACACCGCTAGGGAAGCCCAAGAAGCAGGTGGTTCTTACTGAGGAACATTCTCATGCACCCAGTTGATGGGTGCAGAGCCCGAGTGCTCAGCCCTGCGCATCCTTTGTATCAACCATGTGCTGTGGCAGGTAGACTCAAACGTGGTCACCTAGGGGTGGGCACGCTGGCTGCCGGGGCGTAGCACCGTGGCGTCTGCAGCTGTCTCTGGGGCTTCGGGTTCTCTAGGAAGTATGCCACATGGGGTAGTTCTGCTTTGCCAGGCTCTTGAAAATCTATGACCCCTTGGCAGCCTGGCCTCCTACCCAACTAGAGAGTTAGAAAACCAAAGTGTAACAACAGCCTGGGGGCACCCTGTGCTGAAATCTCTGCTCCGCGCGGTCCTGTTGTTTTGGGTTTGTTCTCTGTCCTGCCAGGGGCTCTGAGATGAGAGCTGAGCAGTTAACAAATGCTGGAATCCCCTCCGCCTCCCATCACCCAGAAGCGCATTTTAACTGGTGAATGAATTAACATGGAGAAACACTTTTTAAAAAGGAAGGCAGGAAGGAGCGAGGGGAGAAAATCACCCGTGATGAAGTCTCACCGGCAGCTGAGAAGGGAACCTGCAGGTGCATCCCGCCCGGCAGACTCACCCCGTGGACTCTGGGGAGGTCCCCTGCCGCCCGCCGACTAATCGCGTGCGGAACAGGGGCCTCACTGCTGGCTGGCCCTGGACATGGACCTGGGCTGCTTGGTACCGTGTGTCACCTACTCTCCTGGTTTAGACCTGAAGGTGGGGATGGATGTGGGCAGGCTGTTTGGTGTTTGCAGGGCTTGTGCAGGGTGCTGGCTGTCTCCACAGCCTGGGGAGATACATGATCCCCTCTGCGGGGGAGCTGAGGCTCAAGTCCACCGGCCAGTCTGGGCCTCAGCTCCCTGGCAGCAGAACTCGCCATTGGATACAGGTTTTCCTGACTACCGGCTTACCTCCAAATACTCCAAGTGGGGCCGACTTCCTGAAACGGCATCGCCAGGTCAGTATAAAATGCTGGTGCTTCTTTGCCTGGTCTTCAGACACGTCTTCCAGGGCGTCAGCAGCGCCCACTTCCCACACTCCACCAGCACAGGGTCGTGTCTCCTGAGATTTGGGTCTCTAAAAAGTGTATCTTGGATTCATTTTTCTCTCGTTACGAATGAGTTGAGCATCTTTTCCACCTTGAAAGTGGAATTCATCTTTCAGGTAAAGTGTTGAGTAATAAACGCACAGTGTGATTACTTTTCATAAAGTTCAAAACAGAACCGTGGTGTTTTTCGAGCGTGTACTGACGAAGGTGAAGGGGAGGGAACCTCCAGTCAGACTGACCCACGCTCACCTGTGATCATTGCTGGAATGTTTGCTTTGTTTGTGTCTCAGGAATTTCTCTGCGTCGTGTTTCACAGTTTTTAAAATGTCTTTAAATGAGCAGTGCTTTTAGCCAAAACCTTCAGATTGAGTTGCTTTTATTTTTGTCTTGCATTTTAAAATAAGCAGAACACTCTCTTAGAATTTCCTTAAGCGTGACCAGCAACAGCTCAGTAACAGGCACTCGGGTGGCCTTGGACAGCAGCTTTTCTGCACTTTTTGGCCTGGATATTTTTGCTGATGACACCCAGTAACAGCAGCGTGTCTGGGAGCTTCCTCTCCAGGCCCTCCTCCGCCCAGCCCCTGTGTGCTGACTCCAGCCAGGTGCTGTCCTACAGTTGGTAGTGGCTGAGCGGGACCCAGCCCAGGGCCTGTGGGAACCTGGGCAGCTGTGGCTGGGACTGGAAGGCTTGCGATCAGCCTGATGTGACGTGGATGTGTGCCTTTTCCTGCAGTCAGACCCACCTGTTCTCTAAGCTTCTCCCACCCCAGAAAGGGTTCTCGTGCTGGGTTCTGTCCTCAGAGTTCTGCTGCTCGCCCGTCCTGTCGGTGTGCGTCATAACAGCCGAGAAGTGACTGGAAATTTTAACTTCTTGGAGGCAGTCAGCAAAGATCACTGCTGTAAAAATGTGCACATTTAGAATCCTAAGCTCCCACACCACTGCTGCCACCCCAGTTGGGGGGGGCGGAATAATGGAGTACCAGTGCCCTTTATCAGATCCAGCTCTTTAAGGACACCCTTCTGCCTGCAGCATGGAAGCTGTGTGCCGTCCACACTATCTTGCGTTGTTTCACTGAGCAGTGTGTCCAGCATTGTGTGAGCGTTGGACACACACGAGCTGCAGTGAATCTTGACTCCTCTCAGCGCCTTGAGGCGGGAGGGGCCTTTATTACCACCGCTCTGAGGGTGAGGAATGGGCACAGAGGGGCTGGGTAACTCGTGCCTGGTCTCAGCTGCGTGTGGAATGCTCCTTCTTTCTCCTGTGAGATTGTAAATCTTAGCTCGGCACTCGGTGGAAGGGAGGCGCTGGTGTTTGCTGATTGCAGGGGTGACTGGCCGGCGCCATGTGCTAGAGTCTTTCTGTTTAATGTCAGCATCTACGTCCCATGTCTATGCCCCAGCCATCAGCTTATAAGAACTAACATCTGAGATGCATATTTTCAAAGTAGCTCGTCAAATCGTTTCTGTTCGTCAGCAAAGATGTTAAATATCTGTAATTCACTGGCATATCTAATTGTCATTGAAAGTTCCAGCCAGATTGAGGTCAGGAGAATGACTAATAAATGTTTTCCAAATTGCAGGTTTGCCTTGAACAGGGCATGTTAATTCAGTTCTATCCATCTCACCTCAAAAGTTAGCAGCTGTTTGCCTTTAATGTATGAAAGAACTTTTCTGGGTTTAATGCAGAAGATTCTTGAGCAGAAAAATCTGAAAAGTTCAGGGTTAAGGACACTCTAGAGGAGAAAATGCTGTTTTAGACCACCTGCCCGTCTTGCCCCTCACAGCCAGCCCAGTGCAGTTCAGGTCCAGTGATGAAGGCCCAGCTGACCCCGAGAAGGGGCTGGGTGTGATGTGGGTCTTTCAGGATCCCTCGTCAACCCAGTCACCTCACCCTCAGCCTGAACTCAGGACTGGTCACCGTGAGGGGAGGTCTCTGAAGTGACCAGTGTGGAGGGGTTGGGTGGGTGTTCCGGGCCGCTCACCACTCTGCTTGTTTCTGCAGGGGGAAAAGGAAGCGGTATATTTGACGAATCAGGGCCTGTGCAGACTCGACCGCGTCTGAACCCACCGGGGGGCAAGACCAGTGACATTTTCGGGTCCCCCGTCGCTGCTGCCTCACCCACGGCGCACCCAAACAAGCCCAAGGTACGGATGCGCTCAGAGGGCAGGCCTAAGGGTGAGAAAGGCAGAGCTGGTGCCAGGCACTTGGCTAAAACTGTTCCGAGCGGGTATGGCGTGCCTTAGGAGGAGACAAGGCGGGTGACGTTGCTTTTCCTGGCTGCGGCCATTAGTCATCGGGGCTGCCCTGAGTCGTCGGGGAGTGTGCTCCAGCCTCGTGATGACGAGCCCTGGGGGTCGCTGGTGGCAGGGGCGGCCGACTGCAGGCAGGCCACCACTCTTCTCTACGAGCCACGAAGAACTGCTGAGGATACTGATAAAACTGAACTTAACACGGGGAGCTTACCTCTCGGCAACATTTCACTGTTGTCATCAGTCAGTAAGTAGAATAGCTACACTGGATTAAAATTCACCAAATACTTAGAATTTATGGGTTCCCGCTCCTATTTTTAAAAATCTAGTTTGTCCCCTTTGGAGAATGTCCATTTGGAAAACTGCTGACGGATAGAATCAGGCACTTATTTAGCCAGTGTTTCTCCATGAAATGTACGTACCTCAGGATGACAGCTTCTAAGGGAAAGTTTCCTCATTCTAAAGTATTCCAGCCCGTAAATGACGAGTGAATAACAGAATTCAGAAATGACCATTTTGCAAGCTTGTAATGAAATTGTAGATCCAGGAAGCGATCATCAGTGGCTGCTTATACATCAGAAAACAGGACACCTCCAGAAATGATGGACTTCATGCTAGAAATTCATCACGGGCCACCTTTGAATTCTTGTCAAAACAACCAAACTGAATCCAAGCAAACCTCCTATTAATTGATGACACAGGGATTCAATCAGAGTAACGCCGAATATAGGAAACAATATGGATTCCTTTTCAAAGACTGATGGTTGGAGAATATGTCAAGAACCCCTACAGTTCAACAGCAAAAAGACAGATACATAGCATACCCAGAGATGGGTAAAGGCAAGGGGGAGAGATGAAATGGAAATCTGGGGTCGGCAGATGTGAACTATTCTATATGTGATGATTAAACAAGGTCCTGCTGTGTAGCACAGGAAGCTATACTCGATAACCTGTGAGGAACCGCAGTGAAAAAGCTTATAAAGAAGAATGTATGTGTGTATAGTTGAATCACTCTGCCATATAGCAGAAATTAACACAGCATTGGAAGTTAACTATACTTGAAAAAAATAAATTTTTAAAAATAAAAATTTCAGAACCAAAAAAGGGAGGGGGCAAAGGATGTGAATAGACGTTTCTCTAAAGAAGACATCCAAACGGTCAGTCAGCACATGATCGGTAGGGAGATGCAAATCAGAATCACAGAGAGAGACCACCTCACACGTACTGGGATGGCTGTTAACAAGACAAAGTAAGGAATGGTGAGGACGTGGAGAAATTGGAACCCTCCTACACTGCTCTGGGGAATGCATAATGGTGGAGCCACTGTGGAAAACAGTTTGGCAGTTTCTGAAGAAGTTAAAACACAGAATTTTACTGTATGAACTAGCAGTTTTAGGTATATAACCTCAGTTGTGAAAACAAAACAAACAGATACTCGGGGAGACCTGTTTTAATGCATTGTTCTCAGTGACCAAAGGGTGGATACAACCCAGCTGTTCCATCACCAGATGACTGGGTGAGCCAGATGTGCTGCGCCGCGCACATGCTGGGGATCGCTCAGCTGCAGAGAGCAGCGGGGTTCTGTCACACGGGTGGGCCGTCAGTGAGAGTGCGTGCTAAGGTTAAACTGGACCCTGCTTGAGACGTTTAAGGAGTCATTAATTTTTGCAGTTCAAAGAGCTGCATCTTGGAACATTTATGGATCAGTGAAATATGGGATTTGCTTTCGAATCAGCCAGTGAGGGGGGTGGGGGCTGGAAGCTGGCAGGACTCTGGCCGAGACCAGAGTGGAGGCGGGCTGTGGAGCAGGGTTACCTGGGGGCTCACAGGACTCTTCCTGAGGCTTTGTTTCCGGTTAAAACTGTCCAAATAGACACTTTTTAAAGATAAAGTAGACCCGGGTCACCCGCACCTTTCTCCTCGTCCACCTGAGCAAGGCCGCAAGTATCCGAGCAGCGGATTGACCTGGGTTTGCCTCGTTGCAGGACCACGTGCTCCTGTGTGAGGGAGAGGACACGCCAGACCTCAGAGGTGAGCTCACTGTCCGTCCCTTGCCCGGGCTCAGCTCTGCGGGCGCTGCTGGTGGACCGGGAGGGGTCCCTGTGCCCCAGCCCACCTGCTGATGAAGACGGCAGAGTTGTGACCGTGGGCGGGTTTTGTGTAGGGAGGAGGCAGGGGAAATGGGCTCAGTTACTCAGTGACAGCATTCCTGCTGGCTTTTCTGCACCTCCTGTCCGTGCTGGTCAGTCTGGCCTCAGGCCACAGTGTCCTCTTCTAGAAGCTGATCTTGTATAGTGAAGAGCAGAGGTCCAAAGCCTTTAATGAACTCTGACCAGAGGCTACACTGGCAGCGGGGGGTGGGGGGGTGGGAGGGGTGGGGGGGTGGGAGGGATGGGGGGCGGGGAATGCAGGGCTGCACGTTGCAGGGCGGCCTCCCCCAGGTCACCCCACGGTGGGCTGCCTGCTCGTGGGGCTGGGTGTCAGGCTCAGTCCCCAAGTGTCCCGACCTGACTGGATGCTAATTTCTGCTTTCAGTTGATGAAGAGGTGGGAACGGGGTCAGTCAGGAAGTCCAGGGAAACCTGCCTGGGCCCTCCACTTAGGACGAGCTCCTCACCCTTCTCACTCGCTCTGAGGTTTTCTTGTCAGACTTGAGGTGGTAGGGAGCAGCACCGAGGCCAGCCAGCAGCGCGGAGACAACCCCTGGGGGTTCCCCCGAGGATGGCTCAGGGCCTTCCGTTCTGACCTGGCCTGACACCATGCCCGTGCCTGCTGCTCCAGGGCACAGACTTTGGTTCGCGTGTGCAGCTTGCCTACCAGGTGGTGGGCAGCCACTGACAGGCCCTGTGCTGACTCTGTCCTGCAGCCAGTGCCTCACCCAGACAAGAGCCAGGCGAGCCTGGCGGCCCGAAAGAAGCAGCCCGCGTCCAGGAGCCCGCGCCCGCTGTCGACAGCCACGAACCCCGGCTGGGCCCCCGGCCTCGCTCCCACAACAAAGTCCTGAACCCGCCCGGAGGCAAGTCCAGCATCTCCTTCTACTAAGAGGCCTGCCGTGTCCCATAGCCAGACAAGAAACTCCAGAGATAGGATTTCAGATAGTGTAGTTCCTTTAGCCCGCAGGAGAGGGTGGGGAGAGGGTCTCGGGTGGACACCTGAAGCTGCCGTCCTGTTCACGGTCGTCTCGAGATGAAGACCCACCTTCTGGACTCCGAGGGAGAAGGCGGGGCCCTGGTGTGAGAGGAGCTCCCAGGTGGGCGGGAGGGGAGTGGAGCCAGACCAGTTGCCCCCAAGAAGTGGGGTCTCACGTCCGTGGTGTGTTGGCTAATTGGGTATCTAGGGATCACTAACACAGTAGCAGAGCTTAAAGCCTTTGAGAAAAAACCAAAACCGCGGGTCCGCCACTACGGGACAGAGGAGCCACTCCGGGAACTTGTTTGGCCCCAATGTTTTTCACCTCCGTTCCAGAGATTTTCTTGAAACGTCTTGATTGCTTTTCCTCAGCAGCTGTCAACAGAAAACCAAAATGCTGTGTTCCGTCATACACTTTATGGAGGGATTTTGCACCCTGCTTCTGCCCTCTCAAACCTCAGCCAGGTCTTACGTAGGAATCTCTGCTTTTGTCCACGAGAGACTGGTTTAGACTCTTTACAGGCAGTCTTGCTTGTGAGTTATTCCTTTTTTCCTCATCAGCCTTAAGTCTGGGCCTTTACTCCTCACCAGTGATGTGGACTGCTCCCTTCACCAGTGACACTTCCTGTCGGCAAGACCACTACCTTCTACAGGACTTTAAAACTACCCAGACGTGTCCAGGCACTGGCGTTCTTGTTCCTGTGTCCTCTATGTTCCTGCTGACAGTGGGAAGAATAGATGCCTGAGAACCCTGGGTTCTTAGGTTTGGCTTCTTTGGTAATAGCTCAAGACCTATTCTCAAGTGCCAGCTTTACTTCAGTAACTGTTGACTCTGATCTGTTTCTGACACCTTTCTAGAAAAAAGTCTGTCGCTCAGGTACACCAAAGAGGAAGGAGAGTTTTCTTAGCCCACCCTTTTAAAGCTTTGCAGAACCTCTGGGCCATATTCAGTTTCCAGACAAGACTTAGAGACCTTAGGCCAGGAGATTAAATAGTTGGGCAGTAAATTCTCAACTGGCTCATTCCATGGTATTTGCCAGCAGAGATGCCAGACTGGCAAGAGTTGTGATGCTGTAATCTGTCAGATGGAAGTTTCTCCCATTGAGCCTCTAAAGGGCTACAGTGTCAGTACCTGTACTGCAGTCACGAGAGACCAACAGTTTGGGTGGGGGGACTACTGGTACGAGTGCCTACTAAGTTCATACAGGTGCTGGAAACGTCTTCATTACTACAGTGTGGCCACGCTCGTAGTGGCCTGAACACTCCAGTGCCTGTGGGAGCTCCCTGCCAGGCTCCACACCCTCCACCAGTGCTGGGGGTCCGCATGGTGCTTGCCAACCAAAGACCCGCTCCTGTCCACCTGCTTACTTTGGAGCTGAGAAACTCTCATTCCATGTGATTCTCTCAAGCACCTCCTGTCTCCCTCTAGCCTTCAAGTGGTCGTTTATAAAAAAGTTGTCTGGAATTCAGAGCATTTTTTTCCCCATTAAAAACTGACGTAACTGGTGATTAGCTTTTAAGCTCAAACTCACTGACTTACACAAGTTACAATGAGATGTTCCAAAAGTAGATGTGAACTATTTATAACTCTTTTGTTGTGTTCTTTAACATACAAGAAAACAATTTGTGAACTCCATATTGGATGGCCAAGAAGACCCTGACATGCTGCTGGCCCTTGGGGCTTCAGTCTTACCGTCAGCCGCACGAGGGGAAGAGCTTTCTAAATCCGTCCCCTCGCAGGGACTTTGGGGCAGAGCTGGGAACCAAGGCGGGCGGGCTGGGGGAAGAGATCACCACCAGGGCAGAGCCCAACGCAGCAGGACCACGTCGCCTTACTCTTGTCCCCAGCTTCCCTCTTCCTTTCCCTCCTTGGGGCTGTGGGCCTGGGTTGAGGGAGCTGGGATGGTCTGGTCAGGGGAGAAGCCGCAGAAAACTTTGCTCCTTTGAACCTGATGGGGGAGGCCATTTGTATTTAGAAAATGCTGTGTACATTGGGGATTGCCTGTGTTTGGGAGGTTCATTAACTCTCTGCATCCTTTTCTCAGCCTCCAAGCTACATTGAGAAATTACTGGTCTGTGTTTTTCTTAAGCCTTAAAACTTTTTTTACATGCATTTGGTGCCAACTTTTTTGTAAAGCTGTCATTGGAAACAACAAACCTGCGCTCACATCACAATGTAACCTTGAGAGGAGCCTGTTTTTTCACAAGGCAGGAGTGGGTATAGCTGTTGAATTAAACTTAGCAATCATGTACTCATGCTTGTTGGTCATGTGCATAGTGTGTGTGTGTCCACTCGAGGGTGGGCGGGTGGGCAGACGGTCCTGTGTGCTCACGTGTTCCCTCTGCATCCATTCTCCAGAGCTTGAACTCTGCTCCTTTCCTCACAGCTCTTCATTGGTTGAAGGGGTTTGCCTTTTTATTTATTTATTTTTAAGCCAGAAGATGCCCAAATTAATCTTCTGAAAGTTTATGGATTCAAGGTTTTTTCATTTGAAAACCAAAAACTTAGCTTATAAAACAATGGATGGGAATGTGGCAGTGTTCTTTTAGTTTCTGTAAATTGAAGGTAACGATTCTTTTTTCTCTTAACACCACTCATTTTCCTGCAGAACTTGCCTCTGAGTTGACTTTGAAACTGCCCTGAAGCCTGGCCATGAATAGATGAAAGTGGAGTCGCTCAGTCATGTCCGACTCTTTGTGACCCTATGGACTGTAGCCTATCAGGCTCCTCTGTCCATGGGATTTTCCAGGCAAGAGTACTGGAGTGGGCTGCCATTTCCTTCTCCAGGGGATCTTCCTGACCCAGGCATCAAACCCGGGTCTCCAGCACTGTAGACAGATGCTTTACCAATTTGAGCCACCAGGGAATTCCATGAATAAAGTGCTGAGCTATTAGAATCTGCCTGTAGATTTGCGTCCTATAGAAAAAGCATAGATTGTTTTTCCTTTCTATATATTAGCCATTTTCATATGTCCTGCAAGCACATTTGATATCCTTACGTGTATTAAGTGGACTGGGGGGAATGGAGCTACTTAGCCTGCCTGGAAAGCCCCCTAGAAGAAGCTTCACCCCGTTCTGCCAACTACCAGGGCCAACCAACTACCAGGACAGCACTT
Organism: Bison bison bison; assembly: GCF_000754665.1. Taxonomy (NCBI): domain Eukaryota; kingdom Metazoa; phylum Chordata; class Mammalia; order Artiodactyla; family Bovidae; genus Bison; species Bison bison. Next base: position 135,532 of record NW_011482284.1, read on the forward strand.
AAGAGAGAAACCCGACATAGGTGACTTGGCACTGTCTTCACTTGTTCATCTGAAAATGTTTCTGAGAGTGCTGCGTGTGCTCCCGGGACTGGGTGGGGCAGTGGCACCTACTTGTAGCAGCTGCTCCAGCCGCGGCCAAGCACTGAGGCCTCAGCCTCAGTGAGTTGTCGCAGCCTGTTTGTCTCCAGAGGCCAGGCAGTGGCTGAGTCAGAGGACCAGGGTGGCTCCCCTACGTTATGGGGCAGAAATGAAAACACCTAAGGGCTCCCTCTTCAGTTCCGTGCCTTGTCTAGAAACACACTGGCTCTTTTGACAGTGAAACTTGTTCTAACACCTTTGTGAGTCGAACCCTGCAAGGACGTCTGTCTCATCCCAGGTTATCCTGTTAATTTCTTCTGAACTTTTGTTATGTTCTTAATCCTTAGCATTCTTGGAGCTCGGGAATGAAGTTTCGTGTTATGTGTGTGACTACAAAGTACAGGCATTTGGGATGAATACTTAGAAATTAAAGTAGAACTTTTGAAACCTGTGTGTCTGGACATCTTACATTTTAGGGTCTTAAAATGAGAAAAAAAAGCTGAATAGCCAATTGTCTTTACAAATCTGAAAGGAAGCAAGTTCTAATTCAGTTAGCTTGAGCTCTGAGTGTGCTAGTATTCAGTAAGCATCAAAAATTATCCAGCATATCATTTTGTTAAAACTTTATTTTCTCTAACCAATTTCAAGTAATCTGCCCAAACATGTGAAAACTAATAAAGTTGATGCCAAATCATTTGGCCTCTCACTGCTGTGGTGGCTGCTGTACTCTATTAGATATTGCAGTAACTCAAAAGGGCCTACATTTCCCGGAGAGGACTAGGGTAGAAATCTAAAACATTCCCCAAAACATTCACAACCTTCCTCTGTAACTTGTTCACCAGAAGAAACATTTCATCTGTCCTGGCTTATCATTTTGAGAAAATAAAACTAACATGTCTATATTTATTGCATGCTTAACTATTTGCTAGAGATGATACTAAACTCCTTTCATGGTCTTCCTAATGTTCCCAGTAGGTTGGTAATTGTTTTAGGCTCAGTTTTCCAGTTGGCCAGGATCAAACCCCAGGCAGGCTGAATGTGAGACTGAAAGCTCCAGCCTTTACTGAGTGGGGCGGGTGAGCATCCATACAGCAAGGGGAAGAATGTGAACAGTATTTAGGGCATGACCCAGAGGAACTTTCATGGGTGCAATCAGGTTAGTGGACTTTGAAGCACTGCATCAGGAAGGACAGGGATAAAAAGCATTTCTGTTGGCACTCAGCTGCCACTCATGGGTTTTTGATCAGGATTCACACCATCTGTGTGGTCCCCAAAGCTGAAAGTGTATGTCTTGGGTTCACGGTCTCATGTCAGTGGAACAAAATGGAAATCAAGTGGCTAAAAGTGGAAGAAATAAGGGCCTATAAAAACTGGTAGAATTAGTCAAACAGGACAAATGGAAACTTAACCGTTGAGGGACTTCCTGCCATCACTGCAGGGGGCACAAGTGCCATCCCTGGTCGGGGGAACTAAGAAGATCCCATGTGTCCCGCACCTCCCCAAAATCGCTGAAATTAAAAACCTGGTGTAGGAGTTAGGTTACACAGCTCAAGTGAAACTGGGAAATAAGTTACACAGTATCAGGACACAGAAGTGAACTAAATGAGATTTCGTTACTGGATTTAGGATGAGCCGTCAACTTGCGGAGGGAACACGGGAGGGCGCGGGCACTGGGGAGGGAGTTGGGAAAGCCTACTCAGGAGCACGCACTGCGGTGCAGTGAAGGTCCACCGCTACCAGGCCGGCACCGCGGGCACCTCAGGGGAGGGAGGGGCGCGCGAGGATACCGCCCATTTCTTTGTAGGCAAGGGTGGACACACGGACGCTCGCTAAGTTCCTAAATCGTACAGGGTCATTTATATATACTCTTCGGAGAGACGCCGTCACTTTATAAAAGTCCACTCCGGCGGCACGGGCGATACCGCCTCGGACACGCGTGACAGGAAGCCGTCCCTGCCCCGCTCGACTGAGCTTCCGGCCCGGGGACGGGTTTCCTCCTACGTCACGGCCCCTGCGACCCCTAGCGGCTCAGCGCCGCGGGGCTCC
>NW_011482284.1:137954-138192 GCF_000754665.1 Bison bison bison
GGCGGCGTGGTCGTCTACCAGGACGACTACTGCTCGGGCTCGGTGATGTCGGAGCGGGTGTCGGGCCTGGCGGGCTCCATCTACCGCGAGTTCGAGCGCCTCATCCACTGCTACGACGAGGAGGTGGTCAAGGAGCTGATGCCTCTCGTGGTGAACGTTCTCGAGAACCTCGACTCGGTGCTCAGCGAGAACCAGGAGCACGAGGTGGAGCTGGAGCTGCTGCGCGAGGACAACGAGC
>NW_011482284.1:138342-149390 GCF_000754665.1 Bison bison bison
CCCGAGCCCGACCCGGGTGAGCCCTACCTGGGGGTGAGCCCAACCCCTGGATGAGCCCGACCCCGGGATGAGCCTGACGGGGGAGTGAGCCTGACCCGGGGGTGAGCCCTCGTTCCCCTTTCCTCTTGGCAGGCTGCTCCAGCTGGGAGCCCCAGCCCTGAATCACCTGGCTTCCCTGGGGGACCTTGCAACCTAAACCTTCCCGGGCCTCCTTTATATCCCCCTCACATTGCAGACGCCAGTTCGTTTTGCTTTTGTGTGTTTTGCGCAAACATGTTCTAGACCGCAGTTACTACTTCTGGTTTGCTGCAATTCTAAACCCTTCCAGGAATGGGATTTATGGTCTTAGGGTTCTGCGGCCAGAAGAGGTGTTGTCGGATCTTTTCTGTGCCTTTCTGACCCAGTGTTTTGAGGGTCGGTGACTTGGGTGAATTTGGTGACTGACGTAAACACATAACCAAAGCCATGGTTAGATTGCTCTTCTTGCATCAGATGAAAGACTCCAGGTTTCTGGAGGTGAGTGCTCTGTTCTGTGGTTTCCTCCTTTGGGAAGATGGTCAGCTTATGTGGGAAAGGCTGAGAAATTTCACTGTGGCTTCTGAGAAGATAAAAGTAGAATTTTGAAGTATTCAGTCGTCTTCTCGGATACCTCCATAGCCTGGAGCTCTTATTTGTGAACCCATTAGAAGAGTCATGCATTGCAGGGAACATCTCTTACCTTCGTTCATTCACTGTGAAATCTTTAGCCCCATTGGCAGAGCCAGGTGGATTCGGGGGCCCAGGTCCTCCTTCCTGCTTTGCGCCTGTGACCTTGTCCATGTTGCCTGCCCCTCTTCCGGATTTTGATTTTCCATCAGTCATATGAGTTGGCTGCCCTGGGTGATCTCTAAGCCCTGAGGTTCTGATGTTCCAGGCACTAGGTGATGCTCTTTGACTTATGAATAGGAAGTTTCTTATTAAATGAGTTAAATTTCTTTTTAATTAATTTGGGCTAACTTTTTTTATTTTAGTATTGAAATGGAAGATTGCTTCAATATCTTGGTGTTTTCTTAAGGCAGGACAGCTTATGTCCTTTTCGTTTGGTTTAAAGCATGTTTATAAAATTCCACCATGCCTTGTGTTGTCCCTACTTACGGTGGCTTATTTTGTTCCGGGGTTTTCCATCCATCTGTCAAAAGGAGGTTGCCTATTGATAAGGGTGCCAGGCTCCACCAAAACTGATTTAGGACTCTCGACTTAAGGGGGTGCAAGAGCTTGTGGAATTCTAGAGTTCAGAGTGGCCCTAGGCATTTACTGGGAAACGAACTGGCCCCGACTGGGGGTGGGCCAAGGTCACATGGCTAGAAGAACCAGGCCAGGACCCAGTCTGCCCTCACCCCTGACTTCCTTCCATGTCATGCTGCTGTGGGAGGGCAGAGAGCTGCACCCCCAGGCTGGAGCGCTAGGGCTCCCCTCGCCAACCAGGGCCAGTGGCTGCCTCGTGCTGGGCAGCACCGCCCACTCCTCTAACTGCTCTCAGCCGCCATTTGATGCCTCACTGAGATTCTGAGTAGGTTTGTTTTCTTTCGTCCTGTATCTGTGTGGTCAATGTAGTGGACGAGAAGAAACTCAAAGGAGAAAGATGGACAACCTTCAGGTTGAGAATCCTAACGTTCTAGCCTAAGAATTAGCTCTGTGTGGATGAGGCCTCTGCTCTGCTGTGCTCAGTTCAAGTGTAGCCATGACGAGAGTGCTTCTGGCCTTCCCGCTGCCGCCTGGTGCTCGCGCGGCCTGGGGAGAGTGTCCTGGAGGCCGAGCCCCACCCCCGCCCCCACCATTAAGAGCTGCTGAGCAGAGCCACAGAGCGTATGAGCGCTTGGCTGGTGGGCAAGCAGGCTGTGATCTGATGCTTATAATTTGCCCTTGGAGAGACCTCATGTGAGGTTACAACCAAGAAAAGGGCCAGGGACTTCCCTGGTGGTCCAGTGATTGGGACTTGGCTTTCCAGTGCAGGGGGCACGGGTTTGATCCCTGATTGGGGGGCTAAAATCCCACATGCCTAGGTGCTAAGAAACGGGGACGTAGAGCAGACAATATTGTAACAAATTCAAAAGATCATCCACTTCAAAAAATCTTTAAACGAAAGGCGGGGGGCAAACTCTGTGACCATTTTTGCACTTGAGCTCATTTACTAAATCCAGCAGACAGAAAAGACATGGTGGCCTGGCTTCTTTTTGCAGGCGGGGCCTGAGAGCAGAGGTGAGGGCCTGAGACCCGGGAGCTGGCCCAGCCCCGGCTGCAGGCGTGTGTGTGATGCAGAGTGGCTCCTGCTCTGGGGTCACCCTGCTCAGGAAGGCTTAGTCAGAGCTGGGTAACCTGAGCCGCTGCAGCCTTCCAAGCACTCGGAATCTGCAGAGTTAGAGGGAGCCTGGAGCAGGGCAGATAGCCCTGACCCGCACTTCTTGACCGTAAAAGCCGCAGTGAGAGGTGGTGAGTATGTTCTTGTCCCCAGGAGGCTCATCCATGGGAGTGACGGTAGCTAGAGACATTGGAGCCTGGGAGGGGGCCAAACAGAGTCTGCAGGTGCTGGGGTGCCAGCCTCGCCTCTGAGAGCCACATGCCTTGCAGTCCATCTCCCCCTTTCTGGCTGCCCTGGCCACATGGCAGCCCCTGTAAAGCCAGTTGGTTGCCAGAGGTGGCACATTGCTTTCATCTCAAGTGCCAAGTCCCATGATTAGCTGTTGTTTGCCTGGAGAATTGTGGCAAGGCCGATCTAGCCGAGTCAGGGAAGAGCACCTTGATGGGGTTGCCTCCGCTGGCCAGCCTGGGGTGCCTCGATCTCTGACCATGAGGGTTTTGTCCTTGTCATCAGGGCCAGCGAGTCCCTCTCAGACCTGCAGGGCTAAATGGATGCTGCTGGCTTCTGAAACCTCTACAGAGACTTTAAAAATGCTGAAGCTGCGTCCTATACAACGTGTTTAAAACCCACTGAGTTCTTTCTCAATGGGAAAGAAGGTTGGAAACGGGCATTTGATCAAGACGGCCGGGAGCGAATGGGCGGTCCAGGCCTCACTGCCCACGGCAGCCCCAGGGAGGTTCGGGCCGAGGCCGTGTTGGCTCTAATCCTGGGCAGCGCAGGGCTCAAGCGCCGGCTCATAGGAGGGCAAGTGTCCGAGAGACAAGGTGTGGGTTTCTTAGCCTTCCTCTGCCTGAAAATCTCCTTGGCCCTAAAGAAACTACTACTGACGCGTCCCCTCCTCCTTGTCAGCGACTCCAGTGCGGTGAGATGGGGCTGTGGGTGTTTGCTCAGCGTTTATAAGCTAGACAGTTTATTTCTATCCAAAACTGTGTCGAATCGCCTTGTGCAAAAGTAAGGCTTTCCACTGAGAGTTATTTGTACAGCATGAGGCTGGAGGGGGCAGAAGCCATCATCCTACTCTACAGTGAGAGGCTCACTTGGCATTTTCTGTAAGTGAATTAATATACCGAATCAGGAGGTCTTCTTCCTACGTGCCACGTTACAGACAGTAGACTCACCCCTGCTTGGACAGGTGTGCAGTTTCTTCTTCTGCCATGTTGTCGTAAAGCAGTTTTTTTTTTTTTTCAGTTCTTAGCTTTTCTTAGAGGAAGCTATTAAGATTTGGTGCCTGGATCTGCCTTGCATGGTCGCCTCTAAATATTGGTCCATTAGAGCTCTACAGTCACACCAGACTCTCCCTAAACATGGAAACAAGCAGGCCCCGCAGGGCAGAGAGTCTCTGCTTCCTGCTCAACCAGGGGCAGTGCCCTTCTGGTCCTTCCTGCTCCAAGGTCGGGTCCCACAGAGATGCCAACTGCCTGTGCGTGTGCTTCTGAGGCAGGAGTGTGGCTCTCCTCTGCCCCTGCCCCGTGCTGAGCTCTCTGGTTTCTGGAGGGCAAAGCCGCTGTCTCTGGTTTTCAGTCATCCATCCATCGTCTGTCTGACACAGCTCTGCGTGAGGAGAGAAATTTCTACTGTGTTGTATCCACACAGGACCACACACTTCACGTGTGGCTCAGGCTCCTGAGGATAAGTTTCTATTATTTTTATGTAATTTAAATTAATTTAAGTGTAAATAGCCACACGTGGCTGAACCGGGGAACTGGGCAGTGCAGCCGTGGATGGTGTGGCTCAGTCCTGTAAGGGCAGGCAGGAAATGATTCTGTGACTTGTTTCATAGCCTCCGGTAAGAAAAGAAGGGACTTAAAAGGGGGAGTGTTTTTCCTTCAGTGAACATGTTCTACAAAGAGAGGAGACCCCAAAGTGTAGCAGGTTTTGAAACAGGAGAACAGAAGAAAATATTAAGGAAGAAAAAAAAAGGGAATTCTAGCTATTTAGGAAACAGCAGAGAGGTGATGAAATTCTCGAGAGGCTGAGGAGAGGTCTGGAGGGAATTCCCAGCACCTCGAAAGCAGCTGTGCGCACGGCTCCCGGTTAGACCATGGAGCCCGGCCTTCTGTTCTGTTCTTTGTGAGGTCAGAGCACTAAACTGTAATGTTTGAAGTGTGCAGTTTGGTGACTTTTGACACATCTACACCTGAGAAACCATGCTTACAGTCAAGATGACGCTGACCTTCACTGTTCCCAGAGTTTCCTGCGCCCCTGCCCCCAGGGTCTCTCCCCGCTCCCCCCTCCCCAGGTGACTGGGGCTGCTCTCTGTCGCTGTAGCTTGATGTGCACTTTCTAGAACTTTGTTCAAACGGAATCCCGCAGTATGTGTTCTTGTCTGGACAGGCTTCTCTCATGGGCGAAACAGCGTGAGGTTCACCCGGGTTGTGGTCCTCCTTTAATCCATCCCGTCCTTGCCGAGTGCAGCCCGCTATGGGGTGTCAATAAGTCCCCTCTGGAAGACGAGCAGGAGAACTGGGTGGTTAGAATGCGCTAGTAGCTGGCGGGGTGTCGCAGGAAAGCATCCCTGTCACCGGGACAGGGAAGGCTCACTCCCCATGGAAGGAAACATTCGCCAACACCCAGAGCCGTGGAGTCATAAGTCAGTGACCTTGTCCGAGCCCCTCATGGTCGAGAGATTTGGGAAGCACCAGGTTCGGCAGAACACAGCTCCAGTGGTGGTTCATTAGACAGGGTCAGGGTGCTTGGATTCTGATCTTCAGCAGCGGTGGGCTCCCGGCCCTGCCTCTGCTCCAGCACCGTGGGGGCCCTGCTTCTGCTCAGCTGCAGCTGGGGCTCCTGCCCCCTGCCCCCGCGTGGCCCCTTACAGCCCCCTCCCCCAGCAAACTGGACCCAGATCCAGGCGGGTCCCCCTGTGTGAGGCCTCGGGCTTGCAGTGTGTGCTTCCGGACACAAGACCCCGTCCTTCGGTCTCTCCTGTTGGGCTGAGTGAGAGGGAGGTAAAAGCCGAGCAGGTTAGGAAATTGAAGTTTGTGTAAACTGCTCAGAACGCTTCAGAGAACGCAACCTACTGGATAGGAACTTCCCCCAGGGAAGTTTCTCCCAGGTCCAGACACTTAGTTCTAATCTTATCTTCCTTTTCGTTTCCTTCCTCTGGTACCAACCATGTCATATATAGTAAAGAAATGTAATATGGATTTCAACATGCAAAGTATATATTAGTATTTAACATAAAATACTTAAATAAATATTAATGTATTAAAGTGTGTAGATTTTACACACACACATCTTTCCTGTCTGTCTTACCAGCTCTTGAAAATCGGTGTGAATTAAACCAATGCCGTTTGTTGGGGTTTCTCTCAGGCAGATGCTGATCCAGTGGTCCCTTTAACCTCAATGAAGAATCTTTGCTTTTTCTGAAATGAATCCAACCTAGTGCTTGGGTTCCTTTCCACTGTCCTGATAGCAGGGTGCATGCGTGCTAAGTCATTTCAGTCGTGTCCAACTCTGTGCGACCCTATGGGCTGTAGCCCGCCAAACTCCTCTGTCCATAACTCCTCTGTCCATGGGATTATCCTGGCAAGAATACTGGAATGGGTTGCCATGCCCTCTGCCAGGGATCCGACCCAGGGATCAAATCTGTGTCTCTCATGTCTCCCGCATTAGCAGGCAGGTTCTTTTCCACCGGCGCCGCCTGAGAGGCCCAGCCTGATCACAGACACTTGTCTGAAGCTTGAATGCAGACATGCCCTCCCTCCCTCTCCCACCTGCCCACACTGCGCTGTAGACTAAACGGTAGCAGTCGAGGGATATGGGAAGAAAGCTGGGGAAAACCTCCGAGGTGTGAGGTCTCACAAGTTCATCACGTCGGTGAGCGCCCGGTAAACACTCGATTGTGACAGAAGTCACCGACAGCAGCTGGGCACTAACCGTCGTCTGGAGAGGGGTCTCCCCGGGCACAGAGCCTGCACTGCTCTGCCTGCCTCAGATCAGACACCCCAGAAGAGGCTTTTTCTTTTGGAAATGCACTCTGCACCTCACCCTCAGGAAGGAATTATGTGCAAAAGAACAAAATCTTTGATTCCTGTTGAGTATATTTCAGTTCAACCAGAATTGAATTATCTCCTGTGTGTGACCCTGGCCTAAAGGACATATATAAGAGGGAAGGATTGGAGTTAACGTCTTAATTTACTTTGCCTTTAAGTAAAATAACCTCAGTTGTGAACGTTACCAGAATTCTAATGACTGTGCTACCAGGAGTGATTGCCTAGTGACCTCTCTCACTTGGACTTGGGGTTGCTGGCTTCTGTTGCCTTAATTTTGTGTTTGACACAAGCAGTCAGTTTACTCCTTAAGTTGGATTTTATGTATAGACTGGGAAGAATGCTCTTGATCAATGGGACACTGAGAAAAGCCGCCTTGATTCCTGGATTTTACAAGAGCCCACATCTCAGGTTACTTCAGTGTGTACCTTGAAATTCACCAAAAAGTAAATTCCAAAAGCTAAAGCTGAATTTAATTTCAAAACAGAGCCATTTTTTTTAGTGGGAGGGAGGGGAAAGTATATCTTAGAAACAAAACCTGCAGAGGGGACCGTGTGGTAAACTGGTATTTAGACGTGGGAATCAGGGGTTTCCCAGCTCAGCATTCCGGTTAAGTCACCCTGATGCCTTTTCCTCAACTGTCAGTTGTTCGTCATTGCTCTTCAGGAGCAAAAGATTTCTTGTGAGATGACTTTGAACCTCTGTGTGTTCTAGGCGCTAAGTGACACTTGGAATAGCCTTGGTTGAACAGATGACATTTCCAAACAACCTCAGATCTGTGGTGCGTGTAATTGACACATCATTGGTGTGTGTCTTTTTCACTTGGCTGTGGCCAAGCCTTCTGGGGGTGTCCCAAGGACATACCACGTGCGAACCATGTCTCAGACAAGAGATTCATTCTGTTTCACCATCCAGCACCAGGCCGACCCACTCAACCCAAATGCTGTCAATTAAAACTTTTATTCCTCTCATTCCCATTTGTATTGGATACATTGGCCATATTCAATAACAATGGAAAAATGTTTAGCTTTCTTATGGAAGACTTCTTTATAGAACTAACTTACCCTGTGCCCCACTCCTGAAAACTCTTGACTCTCTTAAATCTTAAGCAAATGATCTAGGACTTCCCAGATGGTCCAGTGGCTAAGACTCCGAGCTCTCGATGCAGGGGGCCTGGGTTCGATTCCTGCCTAGGGAACTAGACTCCGAATGCTGCAACTAAAGATCCTGTGTGCTGCAACTAACCCAGTTCTGCCAAATAAATAAATGTTTTTTAAAAATAAAGTAAATGATCTGTAAATACAAATACTTTCTGCTTCCTTGAAAACATCTACTGGATCTTTGTGACCTTAACCCAGTTAAAAGAGTTCCCTCCTGACCCCTCGCCCCGCCTCCCCCAGCTGCTACCTCCTTGCCTCACTTCACCCCCTAGCCTCCAAGCCCCCGCTTCATTCCACCAATTGCTTCTCGTTTGTCTTACTTCATCCCAAGTCTAGCCCTAAGGATTGCTTACACAAAGCAAAGATTCAATAGCTGCTCCAAGAGACTTCCCTGGTGGTCCAATGGCTAAGACCCCCGCTCCCAGTGCAGGGGCCCAGGCTCGATCCCCCGTCAGGGAACCAGATGCCACAACCAAAGATCCTGAATGCCGCAATGAAGATCAAAGAGCCCGTGTGCCACACCCAGCGCAGCCAAATAAATAAAAATCAGTGTTTTAAAAATCAGTAAACTAAATAAAGAAAATGGTCTCTAAATAAAGTATGTTCTGCTTCCTTGAGAACACCTATTGCACTTTTTGTGACTTTGACCCAGTTAGTAGAGTTCCCTCCTAACCCCTCTCCCCGCCTCCCCCAGCTCATTTTGGAGAACTGTGATTTTCAACCATTTTTCCGCACTCACTTCACCACCAGCCTCGAAGCCCCTACTTTCTCCCATCAGCTGTGCCTCACTTGTCCAGGGATTCTTACTTCATCCCAAGTCTCACCCCGAGCGGTTCCTCATTCAAAGCGAAGACCCAGTACCTGTTTAGTCTTGGCCAGGCACTAGTCCTTCACATTATTTATCCCTCATAATATTTGATGAAGGTGACGTTGAATCTTCCATTTCAGTTAAAGAGCTAGCTTGCCTCTTCATTAACTAAAATTACGTAGTGATGTTGTAAGAGTCTTTTCAGGAGAAGAAAGAGGACATCTTTCAAGCTTAGAGCAGCGTGTTGTGTGTGTGATGCTTCCGTGGGCGCAGAGCCCCTGAGGTGCCCTTAGTCAGCTCTAGGCTGACCCCCGAGGCAGCAGGCAAGGAATGGCTCCCCCACAAGCGCCAGGTGCGGTGGTTGCCGCCCCGCCAAGGGCCTTCAGCGTCCCAGCACTGGTCCAGCCCGGCAGAGAGGCCGAGGGCTGGCCCTCTAGTTGGCGGAGGTCCCTCGTGAGTTTCTTGGGGCTTCTCATTCATCTGGGGAGATGCTGCCACCCGATGGTGATCACGAAGCGATGAGCTGATTCATGGCGTGACCAGGCCTCTGGGGACTGTCACCAGCATTGGATTTTTTTTTTCCTCAAGTATTTCGTTTTAAATCAAGAGTTATTCAGTTAAACACTTGCTGAGCTTCCCTGGTAGCTGGTAAACAACGCAGGAGACCCCGGTTCTATTCCTGGGTCAGGGAGAGCCCCTGGAGAAGGGATAGGCCACCCACTCCAGTATTCTTGGGCTTCCCTGGTGGCTCAGCTGGTAAAGAATCCGCCCACAATGCCAGAGACCTGGGTTCAATCCCTGGGTTGGGAAGATCCCCTGGAGAAGGGAAAGGCTACCCACCTCAGTATTCTGGCCTGGGTCACAGAGTCGATGTGACTGAGCAACTTTCACTCACTCATCAACTTTTCAGGCAAGAATACTAGAGCAGGTGGCCATTTCTTCCTCCGGAGGATCTTCCTGACCCAGGAATGGAACCTGTGTCTCTGGTGTGGCCTGCACTGGCAGTGCCGCCCGTGGGCCGAGGAGTCTGGCAGGCTGCAGTGCATGGGTCGCGAGAGTCAGGCGCGACTCAGCGACTAACCCACCGCCAGCACCACCTGGGCAGCCGCTCTCTTGGACTTAGTGACCACCTATCAGGACGGATTTAGAAGCATCTCACTGACCCCCTTAATCTTTCTCTTACGTTGCCTTTTGCTTCAAAATCGTTTTAGCTGACTGTCAACTATGAGATGCAGGTAACAAGATGAGATACAGGTGGGAATCGTAGGGAAATGGCACTGCAGAGTGCTCTTCTTTGTGTAAAACCTTGGTGTTCCAGCTTGGACGTGGGCCCGGGCTTGGTTTACAGGGAGGGAGAATTTCCCTCTTCCCGCCTCCCGCCTTCCTTCTGCCGCATCGCACCTCTTTTCACTGGCTCAGGATGAGATTTCCCTTCCTCCCAAGTCCAGCCTTGAGCATTTTGTCATGAAAAACAATCCTGAGGACCGAAGAACAGATGCTTCCTGGCAGGCAAAATGCTGATTCAAAAAAATGCGTGCTTAGTCACTTCAGTTGTGTCTGACTCGAAAAATAAACAAGTAAATGCAAGGACTTCCCTGGTGGTCCGGTGGCTAAAACTCTGCTCCCAGTGCAGGGTCCCAGGTTCCACCCCTGGTCAGGGAATTAGATCCCACATGCTGCAATTAAGATCGAAGATCCCTCGATTATTCAAATGAGATGCAGCACAATCAAATCAATAAGTATATAAATAAATAAATAAGTGATTGAGGAGGACTTTCCATTTAATCAAGAAGGATCTGCAAGTGGGAATAAATAAAGTTCTGATAAGGAAGACTGAAGAAGTGGACTGTATATCAGCCATTAAAAGACCCTGTAACACTACAAGTTTAAGGAAACCTTTGGTTACTGGATCAGATATAGACTGAAATAGTCTTAGAATCTAGCAGATGACAAAGGTTAGGGTTAGAAGAAAGGGTAAATTATTAAGTAAATGGTGCAGAAGTAAGTCAACTTCTATATTGCACACGAAGTACATCCTGGGAAAAATACTTGTAGCATACAAGACAAATTCTTGAATGGATCTAATAAGTCCTTACAAATTGTTAAGAAAAGTAAGAACCTGTAGCAGAAAATTGGACAAAGGACATAATGAGCTGTGGACAGGGAGCCTGGCGGGCTACAGTCCATGGGGTGGCAAGAGTCAGACACGACTAAGCGACTAAACCACCAGCAGAGCAACCTAAAAGTCCAACAAGAGGCAATGCTAGTTGAGTAGACTCTGCCCTGCACACACAAGCCCTCAGGGAACATGCATACAGCTGTCAGAAGTGGGAAGTGTAGAATACCACTCTTAGAGTGGAAAGACATTCAAGCGAGGGAGTGGGTCAGATCCAGATACCATGTACAAAATGACGGCACGTCCAACACAGACACACACACACAAGTCTGGAAGAGTGTCACCCAGTTTTATCTGACACTCTCTGGATGCTAGAATTTGGTTTTGTTGTTTAATCATTGATAGCACAGCAGAACTATGTCTTTTTTTTTTTTTTTTAATTGGAGGAAAAATGGCTTTACAATGGTGTGTTGGTTTCTGCCATGTAACAACACAAATCAGCCATAATTATACATATATCACCTTCCTCTCGAGCCCCTGTCCTCCCTCCATCCCACCCCTCTAAGTCATCACA
>NW_011482284.1:149490-153166 GCF_000754665.1 Bison bison bison
GGTTTTGTTGTTTAATCATTGATAGCACAGCAGAACTATGTCTTTTTTTTTTTTTTTTAAGTTCACTTAACACTGTCATAAGATTTTTCTATAAAAATATATGTTTATATCACTTTTTAGTAATAGGAATTAAAATTACCCAATTAAAAATTTTCTTTACCAGTCAGGTAACAGCATGTCTGTTCTTCATATGCTGGTCATGACCACAGTCATTCAAAACTGCTCATTTTAGTTTTTCGTGCAGCTACACCATTTGTGTGCGTTTTCATGGCAGCAGGTTATATGTTCTTCATCATTTATTTTACTTAAGTTGCGTGTGATGTCATCAGGGCAGATTTTCCTTCTCACTCCTTTCCCTGGTCCTGCCCTCTTTGTCACTGCTCTGGGTGAGGCATCCCTCAGGCAGGAGCCCCAGTGCTTTTCAGCACAAAGACCTCTGCAAAGCTGCTGCGGGGAGAAGCGTCTCTGGGGCCCGAGTGGGGCTGAGGGGCTGAGTGCAGGTGTTATGGGAAATACAGCTGTGGCTGACATGAATTCATCAACTCCCCAGATGCCTGAAACCTGGAACCCACAAGCCGCTTCACATTCCCATCCCCTGAAGCCTCTTGACATCCTCAGAACCCAGCTGACGTGTATGCTTCCTACAAATGAAATTTGTTACTAATATTTCTGTTTCCCAGGCAGTACAATCGAGGTTTTAACAGCTCCCATCAGGGCTGTGGCCGGGCTGTGTGTCCTGGAGGCCCCCACCTGGTCCATCCCTCGGGAACCAGAGCCCGCCTTCACCCCAGGCTGTCAGAGTTAAGCTCGGTCTCCTCCTAAGAACATTTAGGATTTTCTTTTCCTTTGTGAACTGCTTTCTTCTCACTTGATCTGGTAATAATCTTGCTCAGAAAATTACCACATAAGGTGCAGATTCCAAATCCAGACCAACAGCCCCCCTCCCTGTTTTTAAAAGAATCAGAGCAGCACTGTGCGTTGCTAATTATTCTACGAATGACGGCATCCTGAGCTGAGCGGTGACCGAGATACACGTTAGGAGGGCAGTACGCCCGGCCTCTTTTAGATGCTCAGGGTTCAGTCTTTTCCACAGCTACGTCATTTGTGGGGCTCAGTGTCAAAGTGGAAATGCAGGCCTCTTAAAAACTATTAAGAGGGACTTCCCTGATGGTTCAGGGGCTAAGACTCCGTGCTCCCAATGCAGGGGGCCCCTGTTTGATCCCTGGTCAGGGAACTAGATCTCACGTGCCGCAATTAAAGATCTTGCATGCCACAAATAAGACTCAGTGCAGCCAAATAAATAATTAGTTTTTAAAAATAAAAAATAAAAACTATTAAGAATTTCGAGATTAAAGTGAGTGTGTGGGCTCTTCCAGCTTCAGGGCCCCGAGTGACTTCCCAGGCAGCTGGTCAGAAGGCCGTGGTGTCCACTCTTGGGGAGCTGTCTGGCCCTCCTCTCCCCCAGGGCTGCCGTGGGCAGTGGACAGAAGGGAAGGGGCTCGGCTGGGAGGCCCACATTCTGAGTCCAAGCCCTTGCCCTTCTGAGGGGCCGATGTCATCTGGCCCGCCCACATTTACGACACCTGCTGTTTCTCTTCCTTGCACGTATAGAAATTTATCGAGTTTGAAGATGCCTTGGAACAAGAGAAGAAAGAGCTGCAAATCCAGGTGGAACACTACGAATTCCAGACCCGCCAGCTGGAACTGAAGGCCAAAAACTATGCAGATCAGAGTAAGTCGGAGCCAGAGGGAGGAAACGGTTCCTGACCGCACTTGGCCTCAGCCCTGCCCCAGCGCGGAGGCAGGCTGAGCGATGAGGGCCACGTTTCATCTTCATTGTCATTTATTTGTTTTCTCTCTTTACACGGCTCTGTGTGTCTGTCAATGGCCTCAATTCCCCTGTGGAAATAAATAAAGTACATAAATAAGGCCCCTCTGATGACAGAGCATGTTTGCTCAACGCTGCACTTTGGCCTGAAATGCACAGTCTCTGTGTGGCCTTTTAGGACAGGCTCCCCAGCTGTGGTTTGGGGCTCCCACGAGTGCTCCTGGGGAGCGGGTGTTCCTCCGTGACCCCAAAGGGGATGCCCTTGTAGGGACAGTTCCTGGGGAAGGTTTGGCCCAGAAGGCTGCTTACGGGAACACCCTCTCCCTTGCAAAGAGAGGCGAGGAAAGCATTTTGTTTTTAATAAAAAATATTATTTTAGCTTTAGAAGTCATTGTTTAAACAATACTGTCAGGGACTTCCCTGGTGGTCCACTGGCTAAGACTCTGAGCTCCCAGTGCAGGGGACCCGGCTTGGATCCCTGACCAGGGAACTAGATCCCGCATGCCGCACCTAACACCCAGCACAGCCAAATAAACAAATATTAAGGAAAAAAAGAAACTATACTGTCAAAGTTATAAGGACCCCTGTAATTTCAGGTTTCTGTGATAGAGGTTTGGATGGCCTCGTTTGCTGCCTTATCTCACTACCTTGATAACAGGTGCCTTCATTCCTCTGAAAAGTTCAGTTCAGTTCAGTTCAGTAGCTCAGTCGTGTCCAACTCTTTGGACATGCCAGGCCTCCCTGTCCATCACCAACCCCTGGAGTTTACCCAAACGCATGTCCATCGAGTCAGTGATGCCATCCAGCCATCTCATCCTCTGTCCCCTTCTCCCCCTGCCCCCAATCCCTCCCAGCATCAGAGTCTTTTCCAACGAGTCAACTCTTCGCATGAGGTGGCCAAAGTATTGGAGTTTCAGCTTCAGCATCAGCCCTTCCAATGAACACCCAGGACTGATCTCCTTTAGAATGGACTGGTTGGATCTCCTTGCAGTCCAAGGGACTCTCTCAAGAGTCTTCTCCAACACCACAGTTCAAAAGCATCAATTCTTTGGCGCTCAGCTTTCTTCACAGTCCAACTCTCACATCCATATATGACCACTGGAAAAACCATAGCCTTGACTAGATGGACCTTTGTTGGCAAAGTAATGTCTCTGCTTTTGAATATGCTACCTAGGTTGGTCATAACTTTCCTTCCAAGGAGTAAGTGTCTTTTAATTCCATGCCTGCAATCAACATCTGCAGTGAAGCCAAAAAAAATAAAGTCTGACTCTATTTCCACTGTTTCCCCATCTATTTCCCATGAAGTGATGGGACCAGATGCCATGATCTTAGTTTTCTGAATGTTGAGCTTTAAGCCAACTTTTTCACTCTTCTCTTTCACTTTCATCAAGAGGCTTTTGAGTTCCTCTTCACTCTCTGCCATAAGGGTGGTGTCATCTGCATATCTAAAGTTACTGATATTTCTCCCAGCAATCTTGATTCCAGCTTCTGCTTCTTCCAGCCCAGCGTTTCTCATAATGTACTCTGCATATAATTTAAATAAGCAGGGTGACAATATACAGCCTTGACGTCCTCCTTTTCCTATTTGGAACCAGTCTGTTGTTCCATGTCCAGTTCTAACTGTTGCTTCCTGACCTGCATATAGGTTTCTCAAGAGGCAGGTCAGGTGGTCTGGTATTCCCATCTCTTTCAGAATTTTCCACAGTTTATTGTGATCCACACAGTCAAAGGCTTTGGCATAGTCAATAAAGCAGAAATAGATGTTTTTCTGGAACTCTCTTGCTTTTTTGATGGTCCAATGGATGTTGGCAATTTGATCTCTGGTTCCTCTGCCTTTTCTAAAACCAG
>NW_011482284.1:153266-153901 GCF_000754665.1 Bison bison bison
AGCTTTGTTCGTAGTGATACTTTCTAAGGCCCACTTGACTTCACATTCCAGGATGTCTGGCTCTAGGTGAGTGATCACACCATCATGATTATCTGGGTCGTAAAGATCTTTTTTGTACAGTTCTTCCGTGTGTTCTTGCTACCTCTTCTTAATATCTTTTGCTTCTGTTAGGTCCATACCATTTTTGTCCTTTATCGAGCCCATCTTTGCATGAAATGTTCCCTTGGTATCTCTAATTTTCTTGAAGAGATCTCTAGTCTTTCCCATTCTGTTGCTTTCCTCTATTTCTTTGCATTGATCATGGAGGAAGGCTTTCTTATCTCTCCTTGCTATTCTTTGGAACTCTGCATTCAAATGGGATTATCTCCTTTTCTCCTTTGCTTTTCGCTTCTCTTCTTTTCACAGCTATTTGTAAGTCCCCCTCAGACAGCCGTTTTGCTTTTTTGCATTTCTTTTCCATGGGGATGGTCTTGATCCCTGTCTCCTGTACAATGTCACGAACCTCCGTCCATAGTCCATCGGGCACTCTGTCTATCAGATCTAGGCCCTTAAATCTATTTCTCACTTCCACTGTATAATCATTAGGGATTTGATTTAGGTCATACCTGAATGGTCTAGTGGTTTTCCCTACTTTG
>NW_011482284.1:154588-159082 GCF_000754665.1 Bison bison bison
TTCAGTATCCTATCATTTTGCCTTTTCATACTGTTCATGGGGTTCTCAAGGCAAGAATACTGAAGTGGTTTGCCATTCCCTTCTCCAATGGACCACATTCTGTCCACTGTCCACATTCTGAAAAGTTAAGATGAAATAAAAACAAAAGAGGTTGGTGATTGGATCTATCATATCCCAGACCAAGACACGAAGGCCATTTGCTGAAGCCAATACCCCACAGGTGCTGTAGGTGAGTGTGTAGGTGACCCACGCCCATGGCAATGCACACACACTCAGGCATATAGACACAGACATACACACACACACATGCAGACACAGACACACACATAGACGCAGACACACACATAGACACACACAGACACAGATACAGACAGACAGACACATAGTCACAGACACACAGACACATAGACACACAGACATACACACACACACATGCAGACACAGATACACACATAGACGCAGACACACACATAGACACAGACACACACAGACACAGATACAGACAGACAGACACATAGTCACAGACACACAGACACATAGACACATAGACACACAGACATACACACACATGCAGACACAGACACACACATAGACGTAGACACACACATAGACAAAGACACACACAGACACAGATACAGACAGACAGACACATAGTCACAGACACACAGACACATAGACACAGAAACACACAGACACACACACACACACATGCAGAGAGAAACATACACATAGACACAGACAGACACACACACACATGTAGACAGACACAGACAGACATATAGTCACACACACACGGACACACAGACACACACACACATGTAGACAGACGACACACACACACACAGATAGAGTCAAACACACAGACACAGACAGACACACACACATGTCTTTGCAGGATGAGAACAAGCAGGGGCCCGTTTCAGTTTGGCATAGATCCACCCTTTCTATAACTCCACAGAATCCTTCACACTCCCTTTGCTTAGAATACTTTCACATATGAAACCTTTTCATCTTTTCTCGGAGAAGGAAATGGCAACCCACTCCGGTACTCTTGCCTGGAGAGTTCCACGGACAGAGGAGCCATGCGGGCTACAGTCCATGGGGTTGCAAAGAGTCAGACATGACTGAGCGCACAGGACATCTTTTCTTAGAAGGAAAACACATATAAGCTCCAAAGCACACTTTGAATTTTCCATTTGGTCAGCGCTGGGGGTCAGGATCGTGGAAAGGGCACGGCTGCCCCGTGCCCCATCCCGTGCTCTGCGCAGAGTTCTGCTGGGCTGTGGCTGGAACGAAGGCCCAGGGGCACAAGGTGTCTGAGGCCCGGTGGCCCTGGGGTGGCCCTCCAGGTGGTCCGGGCACTCACAGAGCATGCAGGGGGCCATCCCAGTGCCTCAGCCCAGAGATGGCATGGTCATGACCCTGTCTCTCCAGCCCCAGGTCCAAGTGAGGGACACGGTGTGTTCCACCCTGTTTTGGACTTTCTTCTCTTGAACGTGTGTCAGAGGCTGCTTACTTCCGAATTCAGCCTCTGTCCATGAACCATCCGCTCACTTCCTGTCCACACTCGACATAACTCAGCATGCCCGTGGGTTCCTCCCGCACCTGGGAGCTGCCTGCTGACTGAGGCCTGTGCAAGTCTCCCCCACTGGCCCTCTCGGAGCCCGCCTGCTCATGTCCCCAGGGCAGCTGCCGCGGGCGAGGCCGCCCCTGGGCTCAGGGCACTGGGCTTGGGTTTGTCTGCAGCCCTCCACCCCCAGCAGGCCAGCCCAGAGCAGGCCGTGACCTGGAGAGGTGGGTGGCTTGTGTCTTCCAGTTTCCCGGCTGGAGGAACGGGAGTCGGAGATGAAGAAGGAGTATAACGCGCTGCACCAGCGGCACACAGAGGTGGGTACTGCCCGGCCCGGCCGCCTTCTGTCTTCTCGCGGGGCCTCTGCCAAACCAGCGAGCTGTGGCCCCCACGTGACCGACGCCCGGTCCCTACGCTCTGCCTCCTCCTCTGTCGGAGCCCTGAGAGCAGTGGCTGGGGCGGGCAGGCAGCGTCACACAGATGTGTCGTCCCCATAGATGATCCAGACCTACGTGGAGCACATCGAGAGGTCCAAGATGCAGCAGGTCGGGGGAAACAGCCAGACGGAGGGCAGCCTGCCAGGGCGGAGGTAGGAGCCAGCTGCACCCCAGCACCCCGACCCCAGGCTCAGGAAGGGGGTGTCTGGTCGGAGAATGTGGCCTGAGCGAGGCTGTGTGCTGAGGAGGTGCCCAGTGGGTGCGGGGCCTTGGGCAGTCATGAGGGCCTGGGGGAACCGCATGGTTGATCCTGATACTTGCCGATTCTGCGTTGGTGAATTCGCCTACTCTGGTAAACGTACTTGTAGCCTCAAAACCAGCACTCAGAGCACTTGGCAGTCACCTGCAGGTGTGCGCAGAGCGTGACAAGTGTGAGTCACAGGACGCCAGCTGGGGTGGCACCAGGTGCCGCTCCGTCCCCAGCAGACACGCCCAGCAATGGGGCGGGTGGGGTCCTGCAGGGCGCTGGGGCCTGGGGCCAGTCAGCAAGAACGGGAGGCTCCCAGCCCTGGCCCCGTCCTCTGTGACGCGTTAAAGGTCACCACGTGCTTCTGCACCTCATCTTCTCTTTTGTAAAATAAAGGAAACAGGATCCACCAGGATGGGAGGGGGATGGAGACTCCCTGTGAGATGCGTGTGTGCGTGTTTGCACTGACTTTGTCGGCCACGACCAGCTCACATGGCGGGAACTGGCTGTCGGAGGCGGGGAGGCCCCTCCACTTGGGGGCCCAGCAGACACAGCCGTGCACCCCACGCCAGTTTCATTCGGGGAGCAGAGACGCCTGCAGAGGCCAGGCTGGTCCTGGTCCATCTTCAGTCAGGACAGAAGCACACCTCCGTCCCCGGAGAGCGCACGGTCAGAGGTCTTCTCCCAGGCCTTGCCTGCACAGGGCTGTGTCTCATCAGGCTGGAGGAAGGAGGAGGGGCCTAAGGCTGGACCCCAGCACCCCCTGCCCCACAATGGAGCTGCCTCTGGAGCTGTGGCCCTTTGTTCCTTCCGCGAATGCCTAAAGCCCCGGTCCGTCCTGTAAAGGCTCCGTTTTCTCAGCGCCGCCTCCTTGGTGGGTGATGTCTGCAATCAAGATATTTCAGGCCCGTCCATGCCGGGCTCATCAGCCCCTCGCCCGGTGAGGTGGGCACAGCTGTTGGGTCCTCGGATTCAAAACCAAAGTGCAATGTGTCCGCAAGGCCTGGCAAAACCTGGGAAGGATGGGCGCCAGGACCGCCAGCCTGTTTTCAGATGGTCTCGCTGCTTCCGGTGGGGAGAGGGGCTCCAGCCGCTGTGGATGCTTCCTTTCTGGAAACACGAGCGCCCCAGGAGAGGGTGTCAGGGGTCATTATGTGACCCCGGCTCCGTGAGAGTTCACTGAGAGAATATGTACCAGAGTTTGTTCAGATACACAGCCTCTGTAGACGTTGCTTCTGGATCAGGTTTGTCTGAAGGTGGGCAATGTCCATCTCCAGGCTGCCGCTGCCCAACACCACGGACGCCTCACGCCTGCCACGAGTCACGGAGAGACTTCCCAAGCGACCGAACCGAGGGCCAGCCTCAAGTCGGGGGCTCCCTCTGTAGTTCTGGGGCCCACCTCTCGTCCTCCTGGGTGTGGCCTCACCGTCGCCCTCTTCCGGCTCTCGGGCTCTGCTAAGACTCCTTCAGAGCAGAGCCCCAGGGAGGAGCCCCCTGCCTGCAGAAAGCGGCATGGGGGCTGCCGCCCGTCCCCCCTGTGCCCTGGAGCTGAAGAGGCACCTATCTGTGTGTGGAGGGGCGGGGGGCCAGAGCAGTGCTTGTGTGGGAAGCTGAGGGCAGGGCCATGCCTGGGCCGCGCCCGTCACCCTGCCAGCTGGCTGGCCGCCTTTGGCTTCACCTTCACCGCAGGGCACAGCATCTCTTGCCCGTGCCTGCGGCAGCATGTGGAACTGGGCTCTGCCGCCCTGCAGCCCTGCCTGAACCTGGGTTGTGATCGAGAGGTTCCGGGGCCCCGTGCGTGTCTGACGGCCCTGGGCAGACTCGAGGTGAACAGATGTGGGTGGCAGCCCTCCCCGCCCCCCCAACCCCCCGCATCCAGACAGCGCCCTGATGGGAGGAGAGGGAGCACCGTCCCACTGGGGCCCGTACGGCAGGTTGAGGGGAGGCCCACTTTTCTCTGGGGTACATCCTGTCCTGACGCAACTCTGGATCCTGTGGAGGCTCCCCCAGGAGGGCCTCCTCCTTAGAACTGGCCCCTGAGCCTCGGTCGTCTTCCTCCACCCCCGGCCTGGTGTCATGAACCTGTGTGTCTAGAATAAAACTGATGAGCGTGTTTGGGCCGCGAACATAGCGTATGTGATCGTGTGCCCTGTCACCGCGAGGGTGTGCCCGCGTGTGCTGGGGCGTCTGGGGGAGGACGCTCGACCCACCCTGTCTGAATGGGCGCCACCTGCCGTCCA
>NW_011482284.1:159354-160664 GCF_000754665.1 Bison bison bison
ATCCGGAGTAGGCGTCTGCATGTCCCACATCTGTCTATTCCCGTGGGGCCCATTCCTCTCCGTGTGCCCACACGTGCCCCAAACCCCGACCATCGCCCTCTAATGTTGTCTTCTTGTCTCGCCCCCCCTGCCCCGTGCCGCCCCCACTGTGTGCTGCCCCCACTGTGTGCCGTTCCGCCGTGTGCCGGCCCCACCTGTGTGTCGCTGCCCCGCAGTCCTCGCCAGTCTTGGAGGAGAAGGTAAAGCCCGCAGCCGTCCCCGGGCCTCGGGTTGGGGGAGCCTGGACGGCTGCCGGGGTCGCGCGTCGATTGGAGGCTCCAGACGCACGTTTACAGGGCCTGCGGCTGAGGAGGGCAGGTGGGTCTCAGAGATGAGAGCGATGCAGACCCCACTGGCCAACACCCGCCGGCCACAGGCTGGACCTCATGTCCACACCCCAGGAGGCGGCAGGCGCTGGTGGAGACACTGCACCCGGTGTCAGGCAGCCCAGCTTGGTCGCTCGGCCCAGAGCCAGAGGCATGCCATCTGTGAGCCGCGTGGCCCTCTCAGGCTGCAGCCTCAGGGGTAGATGGGGACTGAAGTCCCCTGGGGGAGCTGCGGGCCGTAACAGGAGGATGTGCTGGCCCAGCGTCAGACCGGGCTCTGGCTGGCCAGCCAACAGCAATCCCCACCGAACTGGCTCAGAGAGGAGAGGACGCGGGACTCATCCCTTGTGAGGATTTCCACTGGGGATCTGGGCCTGGCCATCTCCGTGCATGCACAGAGCCATGGAGGCGGGCGACAGAGAAGATTGCCATCCTGGGAGGCAGATGGTCCCATGCTGCCCCTATCGTCATATTGCCCTGTGGCACCTGGTGACAGCCTGGCCCAAAGGACCCTTGTGTGCAGCCCCCCGTCAGAGCTGGGCCCGAGGAGAGGAGGCCCCCACACCGGAGCCCCGTGGAGAAACAGCAGCGAGCAGAGGCTGGGAGCCCCAGGGAGGCCCGGGGCCAGGGCCTGTGGCCAGCAAACAGCCCTGGGGAGAGCCACGGTGGATTTACGGACCCAGCCTGCCTAGCTTGCCGTCTGAGCTCCTTCTAAGCAATGGCCGAGCCTTGTAGAAAGTGCGTCTGTCTTGGGGGACGAGGGCTGACGGAGGAGGCACACGGTATCATCCGCGGGAGACATCCAGCCCCCCAGGCCTCCTCTGGCTCTGTACCGACAGAAGAGCCCCGGAGGGCACAGCCAGGCCCCAAGGATCCAGGACACTGTTCCGCAGGGGCGGCATTCTCCTGAACAGGACAGACAGGCAGGAAATGGGGGCCCCAACC
>NW_011482284.1:160764-163542 GCF_000754665.1 Bison bison bison
ACCCTCCCTGTCCACCACTTGCACCGCAAGGCACCGTGAAGAAGACACCCCTTCTCCAGACAGCCCAGCCTCTGAACCGGCCCCTGGGGACCCCCGAAGTGGCCTCGCCACCCCCATCTCAGCGCCTGTGTGAGGGGTCCAGACGCCTGGCCTGACCGGGCTCTGAGCAGCATGGACTCTGTGCCACCCCGGGCCCGGCTCTGTGCCCTCACCACTAACAGCCCGGAGCGTCTTCCAGGGACTGACCGGCCTTGGCAGGCGGCTCTAAGCCTCCATCTAGCCTAACAGATGTTCCCAGTTTGCTTACGGAGCTTTAAAAGGAGGAACCGCTGAGAGCGAGAGAAAAGCTCGTGTGGCTGCAGACAGCATAAGCTCTCTACTCCAGACCCAGGGCTCCTGACAGCAGTGATGGGACAAGCAGCAGGGGAGAAAGGTTGACCCCTCCTGACCCTTGGAGGCAGAAGCTGTGCCAAGGAGAAGTCAGGCATGCCGCCTGCGAAGCCACAGGGCCTCCACAGGCCCTGCCATGCAGGCCTCTGTTTACAGTGGATGCAAATGAAGGGGTGGTGATGCTGCAACAGGGGGATGGACGGAGGGACCACTGTGGAGCGGAGGTGCCCCTGGCGAGTAAGCAGGCTAGTCAGCCTGGCTGCAGTCAGTGGGGATCTCAGGCGCCGGGCCCAGACAGTCACAGCCTACTCAGCCCTGGGCGGAGTAGGGGGGAGTCTAGGGGAGCAACCCCAGCTGCACCGTGGGTGCCCGTGCTTCCAGGAGGGGTTTGCAGCCCTGCCTCGGGAGCCCCTCCTCTAACCCCTCCCTGTCCTCTCTCTGCCTTTCAGCAGGAAGGAGCGCCCCACGTCCCTGAGCGTCTTCCCCCTGGCCGATGGCTCGGTACGTGCACAGATAGGGGGCAAGCCCGCGCCTGCGGGGGACCACTGGCATCTGAGCGACCTCGGCCAGCTGCAGCTCAGCTCCAGCTACCAGGTTTTGTAGCCATGCCGCGGAGTGAGGGCCCCACCTTGCCCCACTGTGTCCAGGAGGGTGTGGTCCGCACGGGGTCCCGGCCGCTCCGGGAAGCTGCCTGTGCCAGGGCGAGCCCAGGGCAGGGCTGAGCACAGTGACCGTCCCTCACCACACCCCAGGCCAGGCTTCTCCCCGCGTGTGGTCCTGGCATCCCAGGTTTGTGCTCCAACCAGAAGGCCAGAGGCCGGGGGCAGCTTCTCTTCTCTGGGCTGTTCTCCCTGGCCTGCCTGTGCTGGTGACCTCTGGGCCCAAGCTTGAGAAGGTGGACATCCGGGCTGCCCAGTTTAGTGAGTACCACCCCCTGGCACTGGGGTCCCGCAAGGCCAAGGGCAGGCACTCGTGCAGGGCTCCCTGGCACTGTCCACGCATCTTGCTCTGTGGGCTGCATCAGCCTGGAGAAGGCAGACCACGGCCCCCCTGCCCGTGAGGAAGCCACCTTGGGGGAGATGAGGCCGCCCTGGGTCTGGTGATGCCCCTCCGAGGCTGTCAGAGGGTACCTGTGGGCAGCAGAGCCCTTGGCCTCCAGGTCGGGGGCGGACCTGGGCCCAGGCCTCCCTGTAGCTTCCCCCCGGCCTTGCAGCACCTGGCCGGGCTGCAGGAGGCTGCCAGCTACCAGCTGTGTTGGAAAGTGACCCCACTCGCTCTGCATTTGTTCTGTGGAGTGAGCCTTGTGCCTACCAGTTACTGAGGGTCCTGCCGGCAAGTGGGGTCTGGGCAGAAGGGCTCCCCAGGGCTCCTGCCGGGCGCGTGAGCCTCAGAGCTGCGGGGTGGGGGGCCTCCTGGACGGCCCCTCGCGTCCTCACCGCGTCTCTCCTCCTCCTGCGTTGTCTGAAATCGTCCTCTCTTAATAAACCATAGTCTTTCATGTTTTAGTTCATAGGTGTGTTTTGTTTGATTTCTTTTAACAGTTACTTTTAAGTTCTTTTTATTTTATGCTGTAGGGTTTCAGGTTTTCCTAATTTTTTAATTTGTTTTGTTGTTTTGTTTTGTTTTTTGTTTTTATGTACTGTACTTTCAGTGTTTTAACCAAACAGTTGTGGCTCCTCATGGGAGGCACGGCCGCTGGGATGTGGGTTCTTTGCATTTGGAGGCCACTGCTGCACGTTGGTGTTAGAGGTTGGCAGGTTTCTTTAGGTAAGTAGTGGCCAGGGAGTGTCCTGTGGGTAAGTGGTGGCCTGTTGTAGGGCAACAGACAGCTTGGGAAGCCAGGGAGGCCTGGTGATGCCACCTCGCCCCACAGTGATCACCAGGGTCAGGAGGCCCAGGGAGCAAAAGCGTTCAAGTCACGGACAGACAAGGAGCATGGCCGTTGAGTCAGGTGGTCTGGAAATGTGTGCTTCCATGTGGCGTGGGCTCACGTGGTGCCCGCCCCTGTGAAATCCCGGGACAGCAGCCTCACGCACTGCCCTCCTTGGGCACCAGCAGGAACCCTCCCCGTGGGTCACCCAGGCGCCTCTGTCGTGTGGGCAGACAGAGTACACGGGGCCATCACAGAGGCCCGCAACATGCACGGTGCTGTGAGGAGGAAAGGGTTTGTCCTTTACAAATTGGCCCTAGCCTGCAGAGCCCAAAGCCAAGTCAAAAGTGTTTGCAGGTGACCTCTCACCGCGGCCCATTGGCAACGCAGCCAAATGTGGTTGGCTGGGGGGCCGTTCTGTGCCCTGTGGGGTGTTGTGGGCACCCCACCTCCACCCACCCCCAGCTCTGGCTCTGGTCACCACAAGTGTCTCCAGACACCACCAAGTGTCCCCTGGG
>NW_011482284.1:163642-165176 GCF_000754665.1 Bison bison bison
GTCCCCTGGGGACACAGCTGCCGGGACGGAGGCCCCTCCTAGCGGTGATGCAGACAGTGGAGGCATCTCAGCCCAGGATGGGTGGCACCCAGGGTGACCAGGCTGCTTGGGGCAAGGCAGATCTCAGAAGTTCCCAACCAGCTCTGACCCCCGGTCACCTGGAAGCGGCCCCAGGAGCCCAGCCAGCCCTGCCTAGTTACAGGAGGGAGTCCCAGCTTCCCTCCAGCTTCACAGAGAAGGCCGCACCCCACCTTCGGGTCCTCTGGAAGCACCAAGGGGAAATGTGTGCCTGGAGGGGACACAGGGCTGTCCCCCCGACCCCGCCAAGACTGTGCCCCTTCTCTGCATAGGCGAGAGACTGCAGGCCCCGGGCTCAGTTCACAGATCAGGGGCTGCTGCTATTGAGGTTCCCCAGGAAAGACGGATGGAGGGGAGCACAGTATTCAGACAGCATTTTCTGTCTCCAGGGAGATCCTTAAGGCTGACAGTCGGTGGCAGTTTTTACTAATCTGATCTTTTTGCACTCTTGAAATGTTTGGGGACATCCCATTCTGCAGAAGTCGGGTTTCAACTTGTTTGCACTTGCGCAGGTGTCGAAGGCAAACTTCAGTTCAGCTGGGCCGTGGAGGTTAAGTGAAGCCCGTCCCCTGGTGTCTCTTTGTTGGGGAGGGGCCACCGCTGGCAGAATCGGGGCGTCACAGCCCCTGACTGTCGCCGGGGCAGGACGGGTCCTCCCTCGAGGGCCTCGCAGAGGAGCGGTAACTTGGTCAGAAGGCACGCCGGCCTCCCCAGTCCCCTCCCCCGCTGGGGGGCCTCTGCCCTACCCTGGGCTGTGGCTTAGCTCTGTCCACCCTCCGGCTGCAAGGGGTTACTGGCCCCGTCCACATAACTTCCTGTCTGTCCTGGGGAAGCCTTTTAAATAAGCTGTACCTACCCCTGGAGAGCCAGAGGCTGCAGCCAGATGAGCCGAGTGACAGGAGGAATCAGCCCGGTGGGAGAGAAGTGTCCCCCTGTCCCGTTCACTCCGGCCCCAAGTGCTGTGTTACTGCAGGGTGGCAAAGACCCCAAGTGAGGGGGCCTCAAGGCAGTGGACGTTACACCCACCCGCCCTGCGCAGTCCAGCCGGCCTCCCAGGGGCGAGACCCACACCTTGAGCCTCCCTCTCCCTGTGTTTGGCCCCAGTGTCCACAGGACGAGATGTCTGAGTCGGGCCAGTCCTCAGCAGCGGCCACGCCCAGCACCACGGGCACCAAGTCCAACACGCCCACATCCTCCGTGCCCTCGGCCGCGGTCACGCCCCTCAGTGAGGGCCTGCAGCCACTGGGCGACTATGGTGGCTCCAAGAACGGCAAGCGAGCGCGGGAGAAGCGCAACAGCCGCAACATGGAGGTGCAGGTTACACAGGAGATGCGCAATGTCAGCATAGGTACTGCGCCCGGCCCCCGGTCCCCCAGAAGAACCCTCCCCTGACCCTCCTGCCCACGCTGGCCTGGCCTGGGGTCTCCGGACAAGGGGGCCCCAGGGCAGCCACAGG
>NW_011482284.1:165329-176244 GCF_000754665.1 Bison bison bison
CCCCGCCTGGACCGCACAGGCAGCAGGTGCTTGCTGGGCCCAGAGCCTGTGCCCGCAGCCCCTCGGGGGGGAAATGCCTGGGGTGCTGACCCAGCACCTGCCATGCCTGCCCCTGCGTGGGCGGCGCTGGCATCGGCGGCCCTGCAGGGGTGTCCTCATGCCTGGTCCTGTGGCGCTGCCTGCTCACTGGTCTCCCTCACCGCGTGTCCTCACAGCCCAACCCAGGGAATCGTGAACAAGGCTTTTGGCATCAACACCGACTCCCTGTACCACGAGCTGTCGACGGCGGGCTCCGAGGTCATCGGAGACGTGGACGAAGGGGCCGACCTGCTAGGTAACACAGCCGTTCCGGGGCCTGCTGTGGGTGCTCTTGTTTTGGATGAGGGTGGAGTCTCTGTGAGCCGGGAAGTTCTTTGTACCAGCTGTAAATGTGGAGGGTGCCACCCTGCAGGGTTTGCGGTGCTCACAGAGTTGAACCACTAATTGCAGAAGACACCGTCACCCCAAGAACAGTCCTGTCCCCGGTAGTCCTCAGCGGCCCCTGTGCCGAGCCCTTCCCACCTTCAGGAGACGTTCTGGAAGGGTGGCCGTTGCTAGCTCTTCCAGTTCTTGAGGAATGTGCCCAGACAGTCAGCTCCCTCCGCGAGTGTGAGATGGTACAGAGAGAGCCCGTGTAGCCCAGAGGCTGGGCTGGGGCCCTCAGGGCAGTGGCGGCAAGTCCTGAAGTCTCCCAGGTTCTGCCCCACCCCTGGACCCGGCACATGTCCAGAGCGGAGCCTGGAGAGGCAGCCTCGTCCCTGAAGCGTCCGTCCCGCTCTGAGCCAGCGAGGCAGGCATCGGGGCTGCGGTTCCGGTGCATCCCCTCCCCACCCCCGGGGGGGAGGGTCCTCTTGTTTCTCCTCGGGCTGGGGCAGCAGCTGGAGCCGGCACGGCTGCTCCTTCTGGACGTGTGGCCAGCGGGCTGGTAGCGATGCTCCAGCAGCATCTGGGAGCCCTGCCTTCTAACATGTGATGGTGTTTGACCAGCAGCCCGAGGAGGCAGGGCTGTCCAGCATCCCGGAGTTTTGGTTGTCAATCCTGCTGCTGCTGTCTCTCCCCCGACAGACATGCCCACGGGCGCTCGGGGCATCTCCACAGTGGGTCCCTGTGTGGACAGTGCCACCCGGCTAGCCTGCCAATTGCCCGCACCGCCGGGCCTGACCCGTAGACGAAGGGGGCCCGGCTGGCGTTTTCAGCTGGCACGGCCCCGCCTCCTCTGCCTAGTGGTTCCCAGGAGCCGGCTCTTCCTCGGGGTGGGGGCTGCGGGCTGCAGCAGCACCGGGGGCTCAGCACCAGCACGGCTGTGCCAGCTGTGGGTGCACAGTCACGTGCATCGGGGTGCCATGAAACACACTATGTGAAACTCACCACCGTCTCAGCTGTCAGGCGCGTTTCAGGACTGGGAAGTACGTTCACACTCCGTGCAGGAAGACTGAAAGCATCCCCTCTAAGATTAGGGACAAGACAAGGATGCCCGCTCTGGGCAATAAATATTTTTAACAGAATCTTTCTCATAAGCATTATATAAAAATACATATTTTTAAATGTACAAAACTATTAGTATTCAAAAAAAATCTATTAGGAATAATCACCTTTAATATTTTGACATCTTTCTGCTCTTTTTTTACATGTTTCAGCTAATATCATATAAGTTTAATTTTTAGGCATTTTTCTCAGTTTTGGAAAAAGGGTACAAGCTGGTAATAATGTTAAATAATTATCACACTCTGCCAAGAAGAGAGTAAACAGCAAAGCAGCCCCCCGCCCCCGCTGTGTCGTGACAAGAGACCCCCTCACCAGCACATGTGCCCAGGGTGTGGGGCGGCCACGTGCATCCGGCCTGTTCTCTGTGGCTGACGCTGATGTCCCCTGAATGACTAAGTTCCGCAGCACGTTCTACCTTCCTTATCTTCACGTGACTGCAAATGACCTGATGGGTTCCATCTTGGTTCTAAATTGTACTGTTCGACTTCCACTCTCATAGCCACTTGCGGGCTTAGGTCTTTGCCAGAGTGTCGGGTGATGTCTTCAGGAGAGGTTTCTAGACGTGGGTCCCCGTCCCCCCGGGACGTGGACTCATGGGGACGGGCGCAGGCCGGCAGGGCCAGGTGAAGCTGGGAGGAGGCACCTGGGTCCAGGCTGCGGTCACTGGAGCGAGCGCCCTCCTGCCAGGGAGGCTGCGAGGGGCTGAGGGCAGCCTCATGCGCGGCAGAGCTTTTGCACCAGGGCCCCGCACGCTTGGGAACCGTGCAGGCACAGGACACTGCACTTCCCTGTCGGGGGCGGAGGCCCGCTTCTGGCTGCGCTGATGGTGGGGGTCTCAGGGACGACGCTGGGTCCCGGGCCTCGTGCCTTTCCCCGTTCATGTCATGTGACAGGACTCCTGCATTCATCACGGTCCTTACGAGAAGAGGGCTGCCAGAATGCTCTGTGCACGGCACTGCTGATGGCCCACGTCCCAGAGAGGAAACCAGGGTCACAAGGGTGAGGTGCGTAGGCAGAGTCAGGACTTGACCTCACGCCCAGCCCAGGCAGTGGCCCTGCCTCGACCAGCAGCTTTCCGGAGGTGGGATGTCCACACCACGCTATCTGTGCGCTCCTCACCGTGTGACTTCTGAACACTTCACCCGCCCCCCAAAACAAGCAGCGGTCCCTGCCACCTCCCCCGACCCCACACCACTGTTCCACGTCCCGTCTGCAGACGCGCCTCCCTGGGCACTTCATGTCAGTGCGTTTTGCATCTGCCCGCCTTCATTTAGCAGAATGCCTTTGAGCCTCATCCGCATAGGAGCGTGTCAGGATCTCATTCCTTTTTAGTGGCTGAATAGCATTCCAGTGTGTGGACAGACCACACTTCATGTCTCCGTTCAGCCACGGAGGGGCATTTGGGTCGTCTCCCTTTTGGCTGTCAGGACTGAGGCTTCTGCCTCGCTTGTGGCGCCTCACGTGGTTCTTAGAGATCACGGGAGCTCACAGGCCTCCTTGCTCCCTGGCGGCACTGAGTGGCCTGCTCATGTCGATCCCTCCTGCTGGCCAGATCTCCTGCTCCATGGCCCCAGGCTGCAGAGCTGGTCCCTCCCTGCCGTGCCCACGGCTGCAGCGCCGATGGTGGGTCCACTCTCGCTGTGTGGCCGTCCCTCCCATGTGGCCGTCCCCGCCCTCCCACCTCAGCGCCCCCGGGGCTGGCAGATGCTGTGGCACTTGGCCACCTCCTGTGGTTCAGGCGGCACCGCCCTGGATGTCAGTCCCTGTAAACTGCACATCAGTTGGTGTTACCTGGAACCACAGAACTGAAGCAGTAGGTGAAGGTGGGTCACCGGCCCCCAGCATGATGCGCACAGGGCTCCTGGGGCTGGTTCCCTGGAGCGGGAGTGCCTGACCTGATCTTCCTGCGGGAGGTCCTAACCAGCGCCTCCGATGAGTCTGCTCTGAGGGGCTGCAAGGAGAGCTGTCTTCTCAGTTAGGGGGGTGGGACCCTGAGTCCTGGCATTTTGTCGGGCGGAAGGCCTCTTGGGCACCACTCAGCTCTGCTGGAATGAGACCCCACTTCTGGGGGTGACAGGCCTTTGGGGACCTTTCTGGAGGCTTCAGTGCGAGGGGCACAGGCAGGGCAGGCAGCCCTGAGGAGCTGAGGAGGGTGGAGAGCTCTCGGGACGTGTGGACGGAGCCCTGGAGAGTGGGGCTGGCCCTTTGTCCAGGGATGAGCTGGACGGGTGAGCTGGGGCTCTGCTCTTGTGCCCAGAGTCCAGCTCAGCTGGAGGAGGTGTCAGCAACGGGAAGCCCGGTCCCCTGTCACTGACGCCAGAAGGTGCCCGATTATGGTTGACTTAGCATATGTACTGGAGTCGTTGAATAGCCACTTGGAAAAAATGAAGTCTAATCTAACCTCACACCATGTACATAAGTAATTTCTAGGTGGATAAAGATCGACGTAAAAATACGAGGATAATAGAACCGGAAGAGGGTATCGGAGAGTATTTTCATAACCTGTGCCTCTCTTCATGGCCAAAGCCTACATATATATATGGTCTCCATGATTAATATTAAAGGAAGTAACATACAACAGGAAATGAGTAGAGGATAAAGTAGGACATTCACAGGACCCACAAACCTGAAAAGCTGCTCAACTTCAGGAGTAACAGAAATGAACCGTGATAACTCGTTTTCCTCAAATGATTGATGAAAATGAAGCAGGTGCTGTCTGTGCTGCTGGTGGGAGGTGATGGGTGACATGGAGGCCGTCTGGGCCTGCAGGAGTGAGGCCACTGTTCATCCGATAGGGCCAAGCGTGCCCACAGGAGCCCGTGAACACGCCGTGGTGCCTGCACAGCCCCGGGTCGAAACGCCTATCAGAGGAGCTGCGGCAAACAGTGGGGCGTCTCCACGTGGACGCTTTCAGGGTGATGGTTGGAGCAAGTTGCCCGAGACAATGGGGAGTGTGGTCGAGATTTTGTTTTTTAAAAAGTGATGTCTGTGTAGAAAGAGGTCTAAGGAGGACACCGGGCTCCGGAGGCAGCGATGACAGTGCCTCCAGCAGAATCCGTCACTTGTCACTTCCGTCGGGCGGCTATATCATTTCTTTCTGCGTGAAGTGAACCAAAGTGAAGACTATCATTTCAAGTCTTCAGCTGGGTAGTGGGGAGCAGTTTGGCACAAAGAAGGGCCACCTCACCCCATCCTGACTCAGTGATTTCCTCCTGGCAAAGGAGAGGGCCCTGGTCTTCTGGGCTGGCCAGGCCCCCCGCCCCCGAGGCCAGGTCCGTGTCGGCAGCTCACCCACTCTGGGGGCACTTGTGAGGCTGGACGCCCAGCACCCACCACACCCCCACACACAGGCTGGCCTCACGGGCGGGCAGCCCTCCTGATGGGTGGGGGGAGCAGAGAGGGCCACGCCCGCCCCCAGGCCTGGGGACCGAGGGCCGTGCTGTCCCGGCCTCCCCTTTCCCGCGGGGGCCCTGCCTTGAGTGGCAGTTGGCACCCACGGGCCTGGGGATGTCCGCTCATACTCTTTCGGGCTCTTCAACCCGAAATGGCTGGTCATTGCTGCTTTTTCTTTAACAAGAGCCTCTCGATTCTGCTGGTTTCAGTCACCAATTGACCTTTGTCGCTTCCTCCCCCCGGTCGCTCCGTGCCTCGCTGGACGTGGCTGCAGGGGAGTTCTCAGGTGTGTATCTCTGCTGTGACCCTCTTCCCCGCGGTGGCGTCCCGGTGGAGGGGTGGCACCCTGGGACACCCCAGCTGCAGCCCGTCCGCACCCGACCCCGGCCCCAGCCACCAAGGCACGCTTGCTTCCGCTGCCAGCCCACTGCTGCTCCAAAGCTTGTTTTGGTCTGCTTCACTGGCCTGCGGACAGCGACCCTGACAAGTGAGGGGGAGCTGCCACGCCCTGGACCTGGCCTCTCCTCCGAGGCTGTCTCTTCAGCTTCCGCAGGGCCGAGAGTTAACGACACCACGTGGGGGCCCGGTTCTGTGGTGTCTCCCCTCTGTCGGGTGCAGCCTGGAAGTCAGGGGTGCTCTGCAAGGGGCGCCTGAGCCACGGCCCTGCCCGCCTGCTCTCAGCAGGGGCTCTGGGGCCCTGACCACCCTCAGGTGGTCATCCCCCACACACCCACTCAAAAGCACCAGGCCTGGCACAGCTCCCCCTCACTTGCAGAGACCCCGCCCTTAACTCCCCCTCCTCCCAGGAGTTCACTGTCAGATGTCCGCTGGGCTTCCCTGAGCTTCCCCTCACCGCTCCGCGCTCCTGGCCTGGCAGGCCTCTGCGTCACCCAAGGGTGACCTTTCTATCCCGCTCCCGCAAGCACCCCTAGCCTGATGAGCAGCAGCCCTGACGTCCCCCCGCCTGCTCGTCACACGGGCTTAACGCGCTTCTCTTCTCTCCCTCTCCTCCTCCCGCCCCGGTCGCCTGTCTCCCGTGGGACTGGGATGGCGCCCATAGTGCGTGATGATTTTTTTGGTAAGGCCAAGGCCCCAGTTCAGTACGCGTTTCCCTACTTCTGGCTTCCTCTGCCTCCCCGACACCCCCTCACGCTTCCCGAGCCATTTGCTTTGTTGAGCCTGATGGGGGGGCGCGTGGGGGCAGCAGGGCCGTGGCTTCTGGGCGGGGTGTGGGGCCCCCAGCAGGCGTGGCGAGTGGGCACCTGACCCCCTCGGAGCAGGCCCTTGATGGACTTAGCGGGGAGCCTCAGCGTCTCTGAGCCTCGTTAGTTCAGAAGGCCTGCGCCCAGGGCCAGCTGTGTCCCACCTGAAGGGCAGGCAGGCCCCACTGGGGACGGGGAGTTGGAGACGGAAACAGCAGGGGACCCAGGCTGGGCACACTGTGCGGGGTCACCTCGTGCCACGGCCGTGTTAGGCTGTGGGGTGAACTGCGCGGGAGGCTGTCCTAAAGGATCAGCCGTGCTCTGGGGCTTTGTGGCCTCCTGGGTCCCCACCAGGCACCGCCCTGGGAGCGCTGCCCTCCTCACTCCCACCTCTGACCCCTGCGGGCCCTGCCCTCGGGCCAGGTCCCAGGTCTGCTCCCAGCCCACTGAGAGCTGTACCTGCCATGGGCCATCCTGCCCCCTGGGCCTGGGGCCCTGTCCTGTCACCACAACTGCAGCCTCTGTGCTCCTGGGGGAGGGTGGTGACGCTGGGCGGGGTGGGCAGAGATGGAGGAGGTTGTGCAGAGGCCTCTCGGGGCCCTGCTGGTGCGCAGACTTCATGTCAGTAGACAGCCGCAGTCCCCATCGCTGAGCTCTAGAAGTCAGCCCAGGGCTGCGGTGTCCACCAGGACCCGGGGACCTGCCCAGTGCCCTGCAGAGGCCAGGCCGAGACCCCACGAGCTCACACACAGCAGGTCCTTCCCCAACTGTGTTGCTTGGTGGAGAGCCTGTGCCGTGACCAGCAGAGGCCTCTCCCGGAATGGCCCAGCCTGGTGTCTTCCTGCAGTTCGGGCCTCTGGTCCTTGGCCCCTCACGTCGGCCCCAGTGGGTGGGGTCCTTCCAGCGTGGGCTGCACCCCCTCCCCCAGGGAGACGTTTGTTACTCTGAGGCAGGGATGGGCATCAGGGTCTGGCTTCACCATGCACATGTGACAACTCTGTGCCCTTTGTTTCAGGAATGGGCAAGGAAGTGGGGAATCTGCTGCTGGAGAACTCACAGCTTCTAGAAACCAAGTAAGAATGCCCTCCCTCCACCGGCCAGGGGCTCCTGTAACGGCTGCAGCCGCCCAGCCTGCAGGGTGGCCTGCAGGGAAAACCTGGAACCACTGGACTGAGCCCACCCTCCTGGGGAGAGGGTGGCGGTGGTCACAGCCTCTCACCACCACCTGTCACCGCTCATTCACTTTTGGGACCAGGGTGTGTGTGCTCAGATCACCAGGGTGGGCAGCTGCCTCTGAGAGCCCATCCCTTAATGCACACAGCAGCTCGCCTCTCTCTGCCTTTTCAAAGAAACGCTCTGAACGTGGTGAAAAACGACCTCATCGCCAAGGTGGACCAGCTGTCGGGGGAGCAGGAGGCGCTGAAGGGGGACTTGGAGGCCGCCAGGCAGGCCAAACTCAGACTGGAGAACCGCATCAAAGACCTGGAGGAGGAGCTGAGGAGGTGGGCGTGACCCGCGGGGCGGGGCTCCCGTGGAGGCGGGGCCGGGCATGGAGGGCGGGGTCCGGCCCCGCCCTGGGCGCCCCTTCCTCTCGCCTGCGGGAGTCCTGCACTAGGGACAGCGCTTCGTCGTGGGTGTCCCTCATCCAACGGCTGAGTCGGCCCTTCCCGCCGCGCTCACACGCGACCTTTCGCTCAGGGGAAGGGGAGAGGGGAAAGGGCCTCTAGCCGTTGTGGGTCCCGGCGCTCCCCGCTTGCCCTCGCCCTCAGCCCAGGAACGGCTGGGGTACCCCCTCAGCGCTCCGCACGTCCCTGTGGCCTTTTCCTCCATCGTCACCCCGCTGTCCCGACCGGTGTCTCTGGCTGCAGACAGGAAAGGGAGGTGTGAGGGGCAGGCCCGAGGCAGGGGGCGCCTGTGCCGGGGTCTGTGGGGCCCAGGGCCAGGTCTCCCCTGGCCAGCACTGCCTTCCCACCAGCGCTTGGCCGGTTGACTGGAGGTCCTGTTCCTTGGCCGGGCTTCGGGGAGCACATGGGCAGGGGTGGAGGGTGGACCCAGGGCTCCGGCAGGAATGCTCAGGGCCTAGAGCTTGAGGGGAGAGCCCTGCGAGCAGCTGAGAGGTGTGACACAGCCCCGGTGGTGCATGGGGGGGGCCTCACTCCCGCCCCGCTCCCGTCCTCATCCCACAGAGTGAAGTCGGAGGCCATCACTGCCCACCGTGAACCCAAAGAAGAGGTGGAGGATGTAAGCAGCTGTCTCTGTACAGAATTGGTATATTCCACTATTAACGTGCAGGGCGGGGTGGGGCGCGGGGGCGGGGCGGGGCGCGGTGGGGCGGTCAGCGGGATGCCCTAGTTCCGGTCTCTGTGCCCATCTCCTGTGTGAAGCCTGCACCCAGCAGCAGCACCCCCACCCTGGACTCTATGAGGTCAGAACCAGCCCCACTGTCTGTAGGATGCCACCTCACCCAGGTCCTAGCAGCTGTGGATTGCCCACAGTCACAGGCGGGCTCTCCCTGCTCACCCGGCCCAGTGACCTGGCTGCCCTCCTTACACAGAGGGCGGTCCTGGGCCTCTAACCTGGGGTGACGTTTGGATGCTAACCTCACACTCATCAGCTGTGGGGTCGTGTGACACACCTATCAGACCAGTCCCACAGCCAGCACCTGGGAAACTAGCTGCTCACCTGGCCCACCCTATGCAGCCCCCACCTCCAGATACTCTAGGAGGGGACAGAGCCACAGGTGTCCTGGGCAGCTGCCACTCCCCAAGGCCCACCTGGGGCCTGGTGGGGGAGGCGCCCGATCAGTGCCTTGGCCTTGTATGGGGCCTGAGGCTGCAAGCACAGCTGTGAACTCCAAGTGCCGGTCCGGGGGGCACTCAGGGAGGGCGACCCCAGCTAGGGCTGCATGAGGACACGGTTCTGCCAGGGACAGCAGCTTCACCGGTACCTTAAGCGATGAGTTCTGACGTAGTGACCCAGGTCCTGCTCACCAGACCCCCCAGATCCTCTCTTACTGCTGTGCCCATGGGCCAGTCCCACCTGTTAGCCTTGATGAGGGCGTTTGGGATTGCCAGGAGCTTCTAGGTAAACACACTGCATAGTGGCCCTGGAGTGTGCCACGTGGCCTTCTAGGAAGAAGGGGACCCATTCCCGGTGGGTGGTGCTGTCCCGTGCCCATCCCTCCCCACCGCATTGCCTGAGCCCATGGGGAAGCCGCCCTAGGGTGCGCCCACTCCCAGAGGCGGCCCCTCACCGCTGAGCAGTGGCACTCTCCCTGCAGGACAAAATCCCCATGGCGCAGCGCCGCCGCTTCACGCGGGTGGAGATGGCTCGCGTGCTCATGGAGCGCAACCAGTACAAGGAGCGGCTGATGGAGCTACAGGAAGCCGTGCGGTGGACCGAGATGATCAGGTGGGCCTCCAGACTCCTGCGGTCGGGGGCGGGGATCACTCTCAGAGGTCCTGGGGAGGAAAGTGTAGCTGACCTCCCCCTTCCCCTCTCTTCCTGAAAGACTGAGGGTGCCAGGGCCTCCCTGGTGAATCTGCAGGGGCCAGCAGAGCCAGGCCTCTGGTACAGCCCTGGTCTGGCCAGTGGATGCACCCTCTGGGCTAGAGAGAGGCTGGGGCACATCAGGGCCAGCGCAGCAGGATCCCTCTAGGAAGTGATGGGTAACACCCAGGAGCCCCTCTCATCCGATGCTCCCGTGCTTGTGTCCAGGGGGAGGGTCTGAAGCAAGGGAGGCAGGAGGGCCCAGTGATGGCACGGGGGCTGGCTGGACTGGGCAGGGCAGAGTCAGGCTGGGCTGGGCTGAGCAGGGCCTCTCCCCCACCCCTTCCCTGCAGAGCATCCCGCGAGCACCCGTCTGTCCAGGAGAAGAAGAAGTCCACCATCTGGCAGTTGTGAGTTGGGGGCTCTGGGCGGGTGTGGGCAGTGGCTGCTGGGGAGGCTGCCCCTTGGGCCTGCCCTCACTCCCTGTGCCTCGCTGGCAGCTTCAGCCGCCTCTTCAGCTCCTCGTCCAGCCCGCCTCCAGCCAAGCGGTCATACCCCTCTGTGAACATCCATTACAAGTCGCCCACCACAGCCGGCTTCAGCCAGCGCCGCAACCACGGCATGTGCCAGAGCTCAGCGGGCAGCCGGCCCCTGGAATTCTTCCCAGATGAGTGAGTCTCCCGGGCCCTCCCCTCCGGCCCCCACCGTGCGCTCTGGGGTCCCACCGAGGGTGCACACCCGTGGGAGCACTGGGCATCCCTGGCCGAGGCCATGCTCCCCCCCACTCCCTCCGCATGGTCCCAGGGGCTGGGCCTTGCTCCTCTGGTGACCCCCACCAGGCAACCAGCAGCGACCCTAGGCCCCACCGGGCGGCTCCTGCACCCTCTACTCCACAGAGGTTCTCGGAGTTGACAGGAACTTTTCCTGCAGCGTTGAGCTGCTTTCTGGGGAATGAGTTTGTGTCTGGAATTTTGTGCTGTCCTTAGTTTTGAAGCTAAGAATCTGGGTCCAGGGCCGAATGGGGAATTCTGTGCCAGGTCAGAAGACTGTGGGGGTTTCCCCAGAAGGGAGGGGGAAGGAAGGGGGTCGGCCGTGGAGGACGGCGACAGGGACATCTGGGCCGAGGCAGCTGCTGGAGTGGCCTCCGAACCGTCAGATGCGCGCCCGGCAGGGGCAGTGCAGGTCCAGGACGGGGAGCCCCGGGGCACAGGCGCCCTCCTGCAGACCCAGTGACCTGCCCGCCCTTCCCCGCCAGCGACTGCACGTCGTCCGCGCGGCGGGAGCAGAAGCGCGAGCAGTACCGCCAG
>NW_011482284.1:176344-177137 GCF_000754665.1 Bison bison bison
CACGCCGGTGAGCCGGCCCGGCCTGGCACCCACAGCGCGCGCTGCCCTGTTCCTGCAGCTGAGTCCCAACGGGGGCCAGGAGGACACCCGCATGAAGAATGTGCCGGTCCCCGTGTACTGCCGCCCGCTGGTGGAGAAGGACCCGACCATGAAGGTGAGGCTCCGGAGCGCGCCAGGCGGCAGAGGCCCCCAGAAGCTACGTCCAGGAGGGCGGGGAAGCCGGGGGAGGCCGGCTCCCCGACCTTACGGCCGCCTTCCCC
This sequence comes from Bison bison bison, assembly GCF_000754665.1. NCBI lineage: Eukaryota > Metazoa > Chordata > Mammalia > Artiodactyla > Bovidae > Bison > Bison bison. The sequence goes on from NW_011482284.1 coordinate 176,605, forward strand.
CAGCTGTGGTGTGCCGCGGGCGTCAACCTGAGCGGCTGGAAGCTGAGTGAGGACGGCCCTGGGAATGGAGTCAAGCCCGCGCCGGGCCGCGACCCTCTGACCTGCGACCGAGAAGTGGAAGGAGAGGCCAAGAGCAACCACGCGTCCCCCGAGAAGAAGAAGGTCAGGGTAGCGGGCGTCCTGTCGTCCAGAGGGCTCTGCCGCGCCCAGTCTGGAGAACAGCTGGGGACAGTGGCCGGAGACCCGGCTCACCTGAGATCCGCTGCGGGTGGGCGGGGCAGCGAGGAGGGGCGAAGGTTTAGGGCAGCCAGGTTGGAGCAGCATCTCTGCCGCCAGGGAGCTAGGCTAGGGGCTGGATGCTGGGGCTTCACTTCACCTCCAGGCTTGAGGTAGGAGTCAGCGCCTTAATGCTGGGAACTAAGCTTTCTTCTGGGAAGGTGAGGCTCTGAGTTCCTGGACCTAGACACGGAGTACAGTTCTGCCTTCTTGCCGTCCTGGCCACAGGGGAGGGCGAGGCCATGGGCAAGGCCAGA
>NW_011482284.1:178300-179464 GCF_000754665.1 Bison bison bison
CCCTGGGCCCCCCCGCCCACTGGCCTCCTCCTGCAGGCTGTATGTGCACTCGGCTGTGGCCAACTGGAAGAAGTGTCTGCACTCCATCAAGCTGAAGGACTCGGTGCTGAGCCTGGTGTGCGTGACCCCGCCGGGGCGGGTGGGCAGGGAGGGCCAAGGGCGGTGGCCTGAGCCCAGGTCACCACCCACCTGCCCTCCTGTCACAGGCATGTGAAGGGGCGCGTGCTGGTGGCTCTGGCCGACGGGACCCTGGCCATCTTCCACCGGGGTGAAGGTGAGACCTGGCTTGAGGGTGCGGGGGGGCCTGACATCCCCTCAGGGCGTGACCCCCCCACGTGAGCAGAAGCAGCGCAGCCAGGCCTGAGCAGGGCTCGCGGGCTCTCTGCAGACGGCCAGTGGGACCTGAGCAACTACCACCTGATGGACCTGGGCCACCCGCACCACTCCATCCGCTGCATGGCCGTCGTGCACGACCGCGTCTGGTGTGGCTACAAGAACAAGGTGCACGTCATCCAGCCCAAGACCATGCAGATCGAGGCGAGTGCGGCAGGGCTCCCCACGTGGGGGCTTCGTGGGGTTGCAGGAAACGCCCTCAGTGGGGCAACTGGTTCGTCTGAGGTCATGGGCCAGCATAGGGGGGCTGGGCTGTGAAAGCCTGTCTGCCTGGAGCCCGCCTGCTGCTTCCCCCTGACCCAGCAGTCACAGTCTGCACAGGCCCCAGGCACCTCCCTTGGCACAGCTGTGGGGAGGTCCCGGGGCCCCCAGAAGGAGAGGGCAATGAGGCCCTGAAAGGTGGCCGTGAGCTGCCTCTGCTGTGGCAGCTTCAGGGATTCTGCCCCGTTGACGGGCTGCCCTGACCCCACAGAAGTCGTTCGATGCCCACCCACGGCGGGAGAGCCAGGTGCGGCAGCTGGCATGGATTGGTGACGGGGTCTGGGTGTCCATCCGCCTGGACTCCACACTGCGGCTCTACCACGCCCACACCCACCAGCACCTGCAGGACGTGGACATCGAGCCCTACGTCAGCAAGATGCTGGGTGAGGGCGGCCGGCCAGCGTGTGGGGGCGGGGGTCCCCCAAGGCCACCTCGCTGACCACCCCCCGCCCTCACAGGCACGGGAAAGCTGGGCTTCTCCTTCGTGCGCATCACGGCCCTGCTTATCGC
>NW_011482284.1:179564-181493 GCF_000754665.1 Bison bison bison
TGGTGAGGGCGCGCCACGGGGCGCGGTGGGGGTGTCCTGGGCAGGCGGCCCCTTCACGGGCGGGCAGCCCCTTCACGCAGCTGTGCTCTCCTCAGGCGACGGCGAGGACGACGAGCCGGAGGAGGGCGCTGGGGACGTCAGCCAGGTGAAGCCGGTGCTGTCCAAGGCCGAGCGCAGCCACATCATCGTGTGGCAGGTGTCCTACACCCCCGAGTGAGCTGCGCCCCTCCACCCTGCCCGCCCGATGCCGCCCGCACCTGTACATACGCCCCGCCCACCTGCCCACCGCCGCCCCGGGGCGGCCAGGCGCCCGTCCACCCCACTTCTGACCTCTCAACCTGCAGCTTTCACCTGAGGCCCGGGGCCTCCCCCTGCGAGCTGGCAGAACAGTGGGTCTGGCTGGGGGTGGGGCGGGGAGCAGGCAGCGTTCTGACCAGGGAGGCGCAGAGCCTCTTGGAACACCGGCTCCCCAACAGCTCCTGGCCGGCACCTGGCTCTAAGTCCTCCAGGCCCAGGGCACTGCAGGGCCAGAGCGAGACAGAACCCCAGTGGGGGTCAGGCCAGGGCACACCCCTACAGGTGGCCCTGGCTCCACCCGGAGCCTCCCACTCCCATCACGCTCTCCCAGGGTCCCCCCGGGGGACAAGCAGGGACTCAGCCCTGCTGAGTCTTCCCACCCTTGGTCCACTTGCCTTTGACTGCTGTCCACAAGAGCAGGGCTCCAACCCTCAGGGAGCTGGCCCAGCTGCTCACCTTCCCTGGGCTCCCTCCACCCCGACCCCTGCCACCCTGGGAACTGGCATGAAAGCACGTAACCAAGCTTCCTGGGGCAGCTGCTCGAGAAGACAGAAAGACAGACAGACGCCCTCATCCCGCTCGAGCCCTGTGATCGTCCCGTGTGCTAGGCCCTCACTGACCCGTGTCTTCCCCTCCCCGCTGGCTCAACCTGGGCAAAGACCCACCTTGTAGGAGCAGGCCCCTTGAGTCCCACCCCTCTCGGAAGCCCCTAGGGTGGAATTTCTCAGGCTGCCAGGGCAGGCCCAGGCCTCAGGAAGAAGGGGTTGGTGGCGGGGGGGGCCTGGCCTCTCCTGGGGTCAGTCCTTGGATGTAGGCTCAGCCTCAGGGTGATGGGAAGGAGTGCTCCAGGGCCTGCCTCCGGTGCAGTCTCCGAGGAGCCTGCTCCTAAGACACGCTACTAAGTGCCTGGGGTCGGCGGTGCGACCTGCTCCCATGAGGGCCCTGACGACAGGCTGATGAGCAGAGGCCAAGGAGAGGAGCTGCTAGGTATCCGTGCCTGCTGCTCTGAGGGGCATCGCCCTGGACTGCTACCCTCCCTGCCCAGGCCTCACTCCTGTTCCTCCAGGCACTGGGCAGGGTCGCCCCAGGCCCTGCTGCCCACCCCCTCCCACAGAGAAGCACAGACCCTGGGCAGCTGCCCCCAAGCCCAGCCGGTACCGCTGCAGGCTTCCCCCACGCCCTGCCACTCTCCACTGTGATGTCCGTCAAGTCCCCTCTCTGTCCTCAGGGGGCCTGAAGCGACCTGGGGGGAGCCGGGTGGGTGCAGCCAGGGGAAGGGGCTGGGACGATTCTCCTCAGGCTTTGGCCCTGCAAGTGACCCTACGTGTCTGCTCTGTATGTAATAAATGTCTTAACACCATACTTCTGTGTCCCTGTGCCCAAACCAACTGGAGCACAAAAGTTTTCTTCCGTTTATTATAAAAACAAATGCCGGGGCAAGCCAAGTACCAGAGCTGCGCCCTGGTGCGTTTGCAGGCGAGCTGTAAACGGGCGCGGGCTGGGCCGAGGCGCCTGAGAACCCCATCCAGGGCAGGAAGGCAACCAGAGCTCGGCAGGCGGGCCACCCACCTGCCCTCGGGAAGGCTGCTGCGGGGCTACCACAGGTCCGGGGTGGGGCCTGGGGGGGGGGGG
>NW_011482284.1:181593-182210 GCF_000754665.1 Bison bison bison
GTCATCTCCATCCCCCTGACCGAGAGTGAGTGCCCCCAGGTGCCTGCAGAGCCGGTGGGCGCACATCAGGGGCCCGGGTGGGCGCGCTGCCAGGCCATGGGCGGATGTGGGCTGCCCGGGCACAGCCCCCTTGGCCCAGCTCCTCTGTGACCACCTGTCTCTCTCCCTTCCTTGCCCTGCCCTCACCCTCCCCAGCCGTGGTCCTGCACCGAGGCCAGCTCCTGGGGCTGCGAGGTGAGTCCAAAGTGCCCACCGTCTGCTTTCAGGAGGCCCCCATCCTGGATGCCCTGGGGCTGAAATGGCCTTGCCCTTGGCTCAGCTGAGGGCCCCAAGCAGGCCCCACCCCATCCCTTGCCTGCTGGAAGGCCCACCTGCCCAGTGGGCAGGCTCAGCACCCCCGGCCCCTCTCTCTTTAGCCAACAAGACGTCCCCCACGTCGGGAGAGGGGGCCCGCCCCGGCGGCGTCATCCACGTGTACGGCGACGACAGCAGCGACCGGGCAGCCAGCAGCTTCATCCCCTACTGCTCCATGGCGCAGGCGCAGCTCTGCTTCCACGGCCACCGGGATGCCGTCAAGTTCTTCGTCTCAGTGCCAGGTGAGCTCCCGGCAGCCCCCC
>NW_011482284.1:182310-182698 GCF_000754665.1 Bison bison bison
GGCCCAGCTACTCGTACAGCCAGTGCCCCGCGCTATCCTCCCAGCACAGGAGCTCGTCTGTGCGGAACCAGAGTGCGATCTCGCGGCGAGCGCTCTCCACCGAGTCGCTGCCGTGAATCACGTTCCTGTGCGGGAGAGGCGGCATGAGCACAGCCCGGAGCAGGCAGAGCTCGGTCAGGGGCCCGCGCAGCCCAGTTGGGAGACTCGGAACCCGACTTACTTGCCGACCTCGATGCAGAAATCGCCGCGGATGGTGCCGGGCGTGGCGTCGGCCGGATTCGTGGCTCCGATGAGCGCCCGGGAAGCGCGTACAACGTCCAGACCCTGCCACACCTGCCGATAGGGTCGGAGGTCAGCGCCGGGTCAGCGTCCCGCCCACCCGCCCGCC
>NW_011482284.1:183509-184719 GCF_000754665.1 Bison bison bison
GGAGCCTGTGCTTAAAGCGGCCTTGTCGCCGGGAGCCGCAGCCTCGGTGGGCGCAGCGGGGCGGCGCCTGTAGTCCACGCCCACACTGGGACCTCTACGGCCGCGCCCGGACCGCCCCGGTCCCCTCGGGTTTCCGCACCAACGGCCGTAAGCAGCAGTGACAGCCTGTTCCTCCCTGAAGCCCTGCCACCAGCCCGCTTTGGTCCCTCAACCCCAAACTCAAAAGAAGCCACATCCCAGGCTACTTCATGTTCCTTTATTCGCGTTCAGTTTCTGCCCGGGTCGTGGGAAGGGGAGCCAAGGTGGAAGTGACAGGCCAGCACTGGGCTCCACACTTGCTGCCCTGCTGCTTCCAGCGTGCCCCCCAGGAGCCACTTCTGGCAGTCAGATAGATCTGCGAGTTGGGGAAGCCGGGACAGAGGAACCAGGGTGCAGACCGCACCCTTTCTACGAAAACGTAAATCCTCGACAAGTTGGCGGGGAGGTCAGATCCAAGATACCAGGGGGGCTGATTCCGGTGTGACCCAAAGGGGTGCCCTGTCTGGCACCCTTGGGGCAGCCTGCCCCTCCCGCACTTTAGACTGCAGTGCCCTTGGTCTTTTTCTTCGCCTCCTGATTCTCCGGATAGTCCCAGGGATCAGTGCGTATCCTCTCCAAGCTGAGCATGGGCTCCTCCGTGCTAGGATCTCCGTTTTTCTGTCGCTCTGCTAGAATCATGGCCCGGAGGAGCGGCGGGTAGGGGACGGGGCGCGGCGTCTCCTCTGGCGCCGGGGTGAAAGAGGTGAAGGCCGCCTCCTCGTGTTTGGGCACCAGCCGCCAGTCGTGGTGCATGACCTGCTCGATCTCCCGGGCCTCACTCTCCGTCTTTCCTGGGGAGAGGAGACCGGGGGCCCTCGCTCAGACGTTGCCGGAACAACCTGTTGCGGGCAGCCTCCCCACCGAGTCTCCGACACCTTACCTTTGAAGGTTAGGATGCCCCAAGCCTTCCCATGGTCCAGGTTCTGTAAAGCAAGTGGGGGAGGAGGTCAGCTCGGAAAGCGCTCGCCCAGGGGTCGGGCGACAGGAGACCCCCTCCCACTCGGTGGCGCGCAGGGGAGGCGCCGGAGCCCCGCGGAGCCGGGAGCGGCGCGGAACTCCCGATGCGCGCACCTGCGCCGTGTAGTCCGGCCGGACACGCGTGAGGCGCCAGTAGCATGGCTAGTCGTGCTGC
>NW_011482284.1:184819-185065 GCF_000754665.1 Bison bison bison
CGGTAGCGTGGCCCGCCGTGCTGCCACAGCCAGGACTTGCGCGTGACCAGGCGGCCCAGGCCGAAGAACGGAAGGCGGCCGAGCAGCTGCAGGAGCCGACTCTCGCGGCGCACGTCGACCCAGGCTCGCAAGGGCAGCTTGCGGCCCGAGTGCGGCCGTATCAGCGTCTCGTAGTCCAGGGCGTAGCGCACTGAGTCGCGCGGCCGCTCCCGCTGCTCGCGCAGGGCCCGCACACGGCGGGCCAGC
>NW_011482284.1:185165-189009 GCF_000754665.1 Bison bison bison
CTGCGCCCCGTCCCAGCCGTCCTGGAAGACGCCGGTGCCGACACCCTGATGGAGGCCCTGCACGCCCTGGGCTGTGAGCCCCGCGCGGAGCCGCAGCGCCCGGCGCGGAGCCTCCGCTGGAGCCGAGAGAGCCCAGACCCTTGCCCGCGCGGTGTGAGTGTCCCGGGGGTGGGGGCCGAGTGCAGCCCTGGGTTGGGTGTTTCACTTGGCAGAGCTGCTCTGAGAGGCACGTTTCCCAGAGCAGTGAACTGAGAATGGGAGTCGCGGAGCGGGCTGTACAAGGCTGGGACCCAGAGCCTGAAGGAAGGGCCGCGCTGAGGGACCGGCCCTCTCGGCCCGTCCAAGGCTGTGGCCGCAGGCATAGACGCCTGGCACTCTGGGTCGGTGTTAGTAAAAGTCGGGACGCTGGGCTGGAGAGCAGTCCGGGGAGAACCTGTGTGAGCCCCAGCACTCCTGGGGGCCCGGACTGTGGCCTGGGGTGGGCAGCAGCGCCCCCCATGTTCCCCAGGTGCCCCCTGAGGTGTGGGCTGAGGATGAGCCCCACGTGCTGCTGCTGCTGGAGCCCGAAGAGTTTGTGCGAGGCGTCCTCCAGCTGACCCAGGTGCGGTAGGGGAGCAGGCAAAGAGCCTTGTCGGCAGATGGCAGGGCTGGGCGCTCTGCCTTGGGCATCAGGGCTGAAGTGGGGGAAACCGCTGGGCTGTAGAAGCCACGATAGGGCAGGTACTCTTGAGCCCTGAGTCAGAAGTTAGGTGGTCAACTGCGGGTGGGGGCCAGGCGACCAGGGCCGCAGGCTGGCTGTGCAGTCGGCCTTGTGACACCCCACAACCCAGCCCCTCCTGGTGCGAGGAGAAATAGGGATTGCTCTCAGCTGACGTTTGCACCAGAGTGTGTTTAGGTCCGACCCTCTGCCAGACCCTGGACGTCAGGGTTCACAGTTCATCAAGCACCTGTTCTATGCTAGTTAGAGGTGGGCCAGGAATGGGGAGGGGTTTTCAGTCCAAGTCTTCTAGGTGCTTGGGATGTGCCTGGGGACTTTTGTAGACTTTCCTGTGGGAAGCACAGGGCTGGTTTTCTGAAGAGCAGGCTGGGTGGAGGAGTCCATCCCGCCCCTCCCAGCACCGAGGGGTCTTTCTTGGGCTGGCTCCCCTGCTTCCTGCAAGCTGGTGCTGGCCGGTGGACCCCACCTGCCACATCCCCGAGGAACAGGTGAGCCTCCTTGGCTTGCAGGTACGTGGCCCGACCTGTCCTGTGCCCTGGGTCACACCTGAGAGCCCTGCCCGTCCCCACCTAGCTGTCATTGGGCTGGACGCTTACCTGTGGTACTGGTCACCCTGACACCCTTGGCCTGCCTCACCGGGACGGGAGGGTTCAGGGGGAAGGCGGAGTGGCTCTGGGGGCTGGTGTCACAGCTGACCCCCTCCCTTGGGCAGCTCTGGGCGAGGGAGGAGGGTCGGGGGAGGCCAGAGGGACGGTCCATCTGCCCAGGTCTCAGAAGCCCAGGGCCCAGGAGACACAGCAGCCAGAGCATCCAGCGGTCACTCGCGCCGAGGTGGCGGTCGGCTGGCCTGAGGTGGAGGAGGTGAGGCAGTCAGGTGGGCCTGGGGCCTGGTCCTTGGCTGCTGTCCAGGGCACATCGGGGCTGGTGTGGCCCGTGGGGGCATGTGTTGTTGGGGAACCCTGTGCCCCACACCACGGTCACTCCCACCTAGGCCCTGGTGCGCCTGCAGCTCTGGGCAAACGTGGATGTGCTGCTGGTAGCCTCCTGGCAGGAGCTGAGCCAGCACGTGTGTGCCTTCACCAAGGCCCTCGCCCAGCGCCCCTTCAAGTGCGTGACTCTCTCCCTTCTGGGAGCTGCTGGGGGGCCGGGAGCGGCGGTGTCCCAGGGCTGAGGGGTCCCAGGCTCTGTTGAGGGGGGGGCAGGGTGCTCGGCAGAGGCAAGGAGCCTCTAGCACCTCCCTGCACCCCTTCCCCAGGCAGGCCCGGGAGTCTGGGGCCTTCCCCTTCTGTACCTCTGGGCGCTGGGCGGCAGGCGAGCAAGTGGCCAGAGATGGCACGGGGCTGCGGCGGGCCTGGTGGCGGCAGGTCAGGCAGTTCAACCGCGTCAGCCCGGCTGTGGCCGACGCCATTGTCAGCGCCTTCCCATCCCCCCGCCTGCTGCAGCAGGTGGGTGCCCACCCTCACCCAGACCCTGGGTACAGGGGCCGGCTCCCAAGGCCTGCTGCTCACCCCTGCACCCGCCCTAGGCGTACATGGCCTGTGGCACCGAGCAGGAGCGCCTGGGCCTGCTGGCCGACCTCCCGGTGAAGACGGGCAAGGGTGTGCCGCCCCGCAGGGTGGGGCCCGACCTCTCCCGCCGCGTCTGCCTCTTCCTGACCACCACTGACCCCGACCTCCTGCTGGACCTGGGCTCCTGACCACGCCTCCCCTGCCTGCAGGCAGGAGAGAACACAGCTGCCCGGGGGACCTGTGGGAAACCACGGGGGTGGTGCGCCCCACACCCCGGGCTCTTGGTCAGGTCTGACCCCGAGCTGGGGGATGAGGGGGCAGCAGAGAAGAATCTTGCATAACTGGGAGGAGAAGTGGAAATTCTTTTCTCGCCTGCGTAAGGTCTAGAGACGGTAGGGGGCGGGGCTCACATGCCCTAGGTGTGCACCCTGGCCTAGGGGCTGGTAGACAGCTGGCACTGGCAGGAAGGGCTGCAGGGGCCTCGGGTCCCACAGGGGAAACTCCCATCACTGGGAGGCTGGGGGGGAGCACCTTCATTTTTAAGACAAGCTTTAGAGGGAGGAGAAAACCAGGCTACCTCTCCCCAGGGTATCGTGAGGCCCCAAGAGGAGACAAGTGCAGACACCTGTGAGCCCCAGGCCTCACTTTGACCCGCTTCGTTCTATAGGCAGCTGGACATCAGACTTAAGAGTTTATTATGGTCGCTTTCAGCCTCAGACAGGAGGAACAGAGCTGACAACATGCAAAGCAAGTTAAGAAAAACCTGAGGCCGGTGGTGGCAGGGAGAGCCAACCTCTCAAGGAGCATCCTCCTTGCAGGCAGCAGCCCACAGCCCCACAGCCCCTCCCCTGCCAGCCCCCCAGACCTGAACCCAGATGCACTTGGGCAGCAGCTGTTCTCACGCCCAGCACCGGAGCAGACAGGCTGGGTCTCGGGGTCACAGGGCTGACAGCCCGGAGCCCCCACAGCGAGGCCCGTCCCAGCCTCAGGCAGCAGAGGGGCAGCGGGACAAACCTCAGCTCGGTCCTCCCCTCGGCGGCCGTGGGGCAGTTCACAGGCAGGGGCGGGGACCTCGATGAGGGAGCAGGCTAGGTCCTTCGGCAGCGCTTCCGCTGGCAGCGCCGGGGCTCGGGGCCGTTGGCCGCGGGCGAGGGCGCCGGGGGTTGGCGGCTCATGCTCAGGACCCAGCCCAGCTTGTGGTGCAGCACCTGTTTGAGGCCAGGTGGCAGGGGCAGGCCCTCGAGCGTGTCCCCCGAACCGGGCCGCAGCTGGCGCAGGCGGAAGCAGCACAGGTACTGCAGGGAGGTAACGCTGGCGCACGAGCGGATCACCTTCATGCTGCTCTTGGCCGCCGTGGAGCACACCATCGGGTAGAACCTCTTGTTCTGCAGCTGTGTGGCCGCCACACCTGGGGCGGGGGGTAGGAACAGCCTCAGGGCACTCAGCCCCCCAGGGGCTCTGACCCTGCTCCCTGGGGCCACAGGAGGTCTCAGCCTCACCTATGCACTTCCTGTTCTTGAAAAAGGTCAGCGTCCCATGCCAGGTGTCCAGGTGCACGCCGATGATGGAGCCCTGGCCGAACCTCGAGGAGAAGCTTGTCTTGTCACCCTTGTGATGG
>NW_011482284.1:191691-193471 GCF_000754665.1 Bison bison bison
CACAGAGTGCACACAGCCCCCTGCAGGGTCAGTGCGACAAGGCTCTGGCTGCAAAGCCCCAGGTCCCTCAGGAACCTGCCCAGCAGACAGACAGCTGAGCCGCCCTCCTCACGGCCTCTGTGTTCCTGAGCCTCGCAGAGCTCAGGATCCTGAGCACAGGAAGGCACAGTAATAGTGGTTGTCTTTAAGAATCAAAGTTCTTTTTTTCAGGTGCATATACACAAATACAGAGCACAGACTTCAACAGGCAGAGGAAATGTCCAAAAAGTTGCACTTGGAGATAACAATAACCACCCTTGTAATCGGCTGAGTAGATGGAACGGAAACGTTTTTGTTAAGTGAACTGACCGAAATACCCACTGACACCCACTACAGAGAAACGTATCTGCCTTGGGGTCCTACCACACAAGGCCACGTGTGCCCTTAACTGGTGTGAAGTGCTTGGGAGAGCAGAAACAGCATGTGCAGCGACTGGTCCAGCCAAGATGATCTCCTCCTCTGCCCCCAGGGCCATCTTTCCCTTCCCATCTCAGTTCAGGCAGTGCCTGCCCTAGGGGTCTCCTCACTTTTGTCCAGCCATGCCGACCTCACCCACTGGACCTACCTGCCCATCAGAGTCGTAGCCCCAGTTGGCAGTCCCTGCCAGAGCGACAGCCCGGGCATCCGCATCTCGGCGGGCTGCACTCAAGACAAAATGCCATGCTCTGCTGCTCCGCGGGCGCCTGGCCATGGTGGACAGGAGCTGGAAGAAACCACAGGGTCGGAGCAGAGAAAGACACAGCACACCAGTAGGTCCCGCAGCCTGTGCCAGCCCACCCAGGTCTGGAACTCTCTTCACAAGCTTGTACCTCGCTCCAGGATCCAAGCACCTTGATGAAACTCAGATAGAGAGCGTGGAACACCATCCAGACATCCATGACTCTCAAAGGTCCCTCTCTGAGTTTGGCCTCAGGAACCCAAGTGTCCTGCCTACCCGTCCCTCGGGCATCTCAAGCCCTGCCTGCCCTTCCTCCAGTGTCTAGTTTGACAAATGGCATCTCCATTCTCCCAGTTCCTCATGCCAGACACACAGCAGTCATCCCAACACCTCCTCCCACCACGGCCCTCCACGCCCCACACCACCTCCAACGGTGTCCTGAACCATCTGCCGCCACCGCGCCTCCCCCACCCCCGCACGACTCCTCCGCTCCGGCTCCGCCCACTTCATTCACTACAACCCAGCTTTTTCGAAACACAAATCTTAAAAAATTTTGAATTACCAAGTTATAAACTTCTCAGGGCTTGCCATTGTTCTCCGGATAAAATGCAAAATCCTACCAAGCCCATCAAGTTCCGGCCCTGTTCCGGCTGCTGGTTCTTTCCAGCCCTTTGCCCAGAACGCTTTCCCCTCCCCTCTTTGGCTCTCAACTTCCAAGCCTGACTTACAGTTACAAGTCGATCTCTGGGATCTTGTATTGAAATTCCCCAGGAGGACCGGGACTGTCCCCCGCCACGATCCCGAGGGATGGCAAGGGACGCGCGCAGGCACAGCTTTTGAGGGATGGGAGCCCGTCTGCAGACCCGGGTTCGCTACTGGAGCCGGCCACGGCGGGCCCGGCCTAAGCCCCGCCCGCCACAGCCACGGCAACAGTAGGCGCCAGGCTGTGCACGCGGGATGCACGGCCCCGAGACAACACCGCTGCAGCAGGGGTCGCTTCCCCGTCGGGTATCGCACTAAGGGTCGGCGAAGTCGCGGGGTTCCTCCCACCCGCCGCCCCGCCCGGCCTGCGGCGCAGAGCCT
>NW_011482285.1:0-1464 GCF_000754665.1 Bison bison bison
AAAGAAGGAATAAAGATAGAAAATAAAGTAGCAATTAAAAAATGGAAAAAGTCAATAAAACCAAGAGCTGGGTCTTTGAAAGAGTAAATAAAACTGATAAACCTCTGGCCAGGCTCACCAAGAAAAGAGAAAGAACCCAAATAAACAAAATAAGAAATTAAAAAAGAGATACAACAGCCAATACCACAGAAATACAAAAAAAAAAAAAAACTAAGGGAATACTAAGAACAATTATATGCTAATAAATTTGACAACTTAGAAGAAATGGACAACTCTGTAGAAATATAGAGCTCACCAAAACTGAATCAAGAAGAAATAATTTGAACAGACTGATCACTAGAAGTGAAAGAGAATCTGTAATTAAAACAAACAAACAAAAAAATCCATACAGACAAAGTACAAGACCAGATGTCTTCACAGGTGAATTCTTCCAAATATACAAAGAAGAACTTATACAGATCCTTCTTAAACTCTTACAAAAACTTGAGGAGGTAGGAACACTCACAAAGATCTTCTATGAAACCACTGTCACTCTGATACCAAAACCAAAGACACCACCAAAAAAGAAAATTACAGATCAGTATCTTTGATGAAATGAATATAGATGAAAAATTCCTCAGCAAACTATTAGCAAATTGAATCCAACAATACATACAAAGGATCATATACACAACCCACATGAAATTCATCCCAAGCTCACAAGAATGGTTCAACGTACACAAATCAATGTGAAACACCACATAAACAAAAGACAAAAACCACACGATCATCTCAATAGATGCAGAAAAACCATTTGAGAAAACTCAACATCCAGTCAAGACAAAGCTCTTACTAAGGTGGGTATAGAGGGAACATGTCTGAACACAATAAACCATTTATGAAAAGCCCACAGCCAACGTAATACTCAATGGTGAAAAGCCAAAAGCCTTTCTAGTAAAATTTAGAACAAGACAAGGATGCCCACTCTAACCTCTTCTATTCAATACAGTACTGAAAGCTCTAGCCACAACAATTAGACAAGAAAAATAATAGGTATCCAAATTGGAAGGGAAGAGGTAAAATTGCCACTATATGCAGATGACATGAAACTACACATATAGAAAACCCTAAGTACTCTACACAAAAACTACTAGATCTAATAAATGAATTCAGCAAAGTAGCAGGATACAAGATTAACCTTCAGAAACCAGTTGCATTTCTTTACACTAACAATGAAATATTAGAAAGGGAATGTAAAAAAACAGTAGCTTTTAAAATTACTTCCCCCTCCAAAAAAATGAAAAATAAACTTGACCAAGGTGAAAGATTTATACATTGAGAACTGTAAAATAGGATTCTTTACCAGCTGAGCCACCAGAGACACCCAAGATACAGGAGTGAGTAGCCTATCCTTTCTCCAGTGGATCTTCCAGACCCAGGAATTGAACTGGTGTCTCCTGCACTACAGGTGGAATCTTTACCAGC
>NW_011482285.1:4794-5465 GCF_000754665.1 Bison bison bison
ATTAGGCTTATTCTCTTTTGCCCTTTTGCCAATTCTGAGCAGCGTTACACCCTTAACGCACAGGGTCCCTACAAGATGACGAAAGATAAAACAAGTTTCCACCTCTTGTCACATGCAAGTTAGAGCAGCTACTCCAGGGCAGACACAAGAGAGACGGCAGTAGTATTTCCAAGTCACAGGGTGAGAATCAAGACACTGCCACCGTGGGCACCACCAGGACTTGAAAAATTGTGCATTTAAGTGAGTTTGCTTGCCTCTGGATTTTGTGACAATTATGAATATAAAGTCACATGATCACTGGAGAGTTCTCTCAGATGAGAAAGCACATACTTTAGCGCCTTGGGGGAGCTCTGATGTTGAAGTAAACCCCATTTACACCGGTGTGGTGTGTGCCAAGTTCACATATCTATGCAGCAGACTGGCCCGACCCCTGGCTGCACAAGGAGCAATACTCACCTCACTTTGAAGCTGTTTTTGTAGAGCTTGCTTGTGGGTTTCGAACTCCTTATGCTCAAATGCAATAGCATTTTCTGCTTTCTTTAATTCTTTCTGAAAAATCAGCAGTTCGGGAGACGGCTGAGCTATGCCTAGGAAAGTAACAGATAGTGATTGTTATCAACCTGAAGTTTTCTCATTGAGCTTTACTTTTAAAAGCAGCTAGAGAAGTTTCA
>NW_011482285.1:5565-7114 GCF_000754665.1 Bison bison bison
CAATGTGTTTGGGGACAAAGCCTAACCAGACTTGAACTCATGTGGTTGAAAAACCTGACCTGATCTGATTTAAGCCCATTTATAATCTTTATTTAATCAGCAGGAACATTCACACACTTGACTTCAAAATAATGAATGTGTCTCATTACAGGATGCCACCTCCAAACTCCCAGGGCTGCAGCAAAATCTACTGCGTACAGCCTGAATCTCAGAGAGGGGAAGGGCATGTGGTCAGGGCGCCACCGTGGGCCCAAAACTCTCACTGCTCCCACGTCATGGACAGGAGACTATAGCTGAATTACCCAATTGCAAAGCACCAAGTCACTGGGCTGGCCTAATGCAAAGCCACCACATGTGACCGCTCCTCTCCTGCAAGGCCACCTTGATGGTGCCAGGGACAGATGCTTGGCAGGCCCGTGCTCATGAAGCTTCCATCCTCACTGAACTATTTCTAATGATCTGAGCTCAGGATAGTTTCAGCAGTGTGAAGTTTGGCAAATGCAGAGTTGTGGCGAGAAAATGAGCAACAGGAAAGAGTAGAGATGAGTGAAGAGACGGAAATAAAAGTAGGGTGGGGAGAAGGGGCCGAGGGCCCGAGGGGGAAGAAGTGCAAATAGGAACTGAGGATGGCTCAGAATCACAAAGTCTCATGAACTTCTGCTGGGCTTGAAAGCAGCTCAAGAAAGCGTCAAAATTGGCACTTGGTAAGAAGGAGGGGCAGATGTCATGCATCCACAGGAAGACACAGTAATAAAATGACAGCAGTGGCCATTTCCCCAAGTGTTTTATGTGCCCCAGGCACTGCACTGGAGCCAACCACATATCCCCTTCATCCTCCACTGCACAGAAGGTATTATCCTCATTACAAAGAGGGGACTCGAGGCCCAAGGAAGTTAAAAGAAATGTACCCAAAACCAAACAACTTAACTGCAAAACTGGGGTACAAAACCAGTTTTCTGATTTCAGCAGCAGTGCTCTTTCAGCCAGGCCACGCTGCCTCTCCCACTCACATAAACCTCTGTCAGGGAATATATAAAACCACTCAAGAGTTGATTGATCTTATTATCAGGATGTGTGAGTGTCAGTCGCTCAGTCATGTCTGACTCTTTGCAACCCCATGGACTGTAGCCTGCCAGGCTCCTCCGTCCATGGGATTTCCCAGGCAAGAACACTGGAGTGGGTTGCCATTCCCTTCTCCAGGGGATTTTCCTAACCCAGGGATCAAACCCAGGTCTCCTGCACTGCAGGCGGATTCTTTGCTGTCTGAGCCACCAGACAGCAAATAAAAAAGGAAAGCCTAGGTCCAGGATGAATTTGGGGGCTTCTGTGTCACTATCACACCTATCTGTGGTATGAGGTTCCCCCAAGCATGGGGCACCTGTGAAAACAAGTCACGCTGGCTGACTTGTTTGGTTGGATACCTGGTTGGTATCCCTGAAATGGACAGGGAGCGTGACTTCTGAGATGGCACATTTCTCTATGACTTTTCCCTACGAGGTGCTGTGTGTGCTCAGCTGTGTCCAACTCTGTGGCCCCATGGACTATAGGC
>NW_011482285.1:9937-11098 GCF_000754665.1 Bison bison bison
TGGTTTTGCTTTGTTAACGCCAAACATTGAGCTCTGACAGACTCCAATTCAAGCTGGAATTGGAAAAGGAAAACTCGTATTTGAACAGAGACTTTACAGGACTGAGTAGGTAAATGCTGACAGTCTGCTCTCAGCTTTGTGGCATAATTTAATTATGGTCAGCTCGCTGGTCTGCTGCTCTGTAACAAGACGACTATAACTACAACAACTTTGGTCTTGGAGCTGGGGCAAGTTCATACAACTCAATTTATGCAGAACCCTGTCCTACATAGCAAGTCCTTCAGATTCTCACCCAACTTTCCATATGCAACTAAGGACCCAAAAGCCATCACAGATTTAATAATGTGTCTGTTTTTTAATATGAAAAGGTGAGATAGATACTACTAAGGTGCTGGGAGGTGCTCTCCTTCCCTCAGTCTGATATATCTCATTTGAAGACAGGAGCCTATAAAATTCTCAAGTAATTCATCACAGTTGCAAAAACAAATCTTATATACAGAATATATTTTAAGTATCTGAAGGTCCAGTTCTGGGCTTTGGATAGCAAGCACAGAAACGAACAGAAAAAAAGTAACAGTATCATGTGAAAAATGCCTCTCATTTTGCTTTAATCTGTGAGATCCCGATGTAGTGATAGGAGCTTTTACCTGGTGGTGAGGGGAAGGGGAAAGAAGCTGAGTAGATACTAGTACATGCCAGCCACCTGCTATGGAAAGGCAAAGAAACCAGCTGAAATCCCTCAACAAACCATGGGATGTGGGCAATATTCCAGAGCTTACAGATAAGGGATCTGAGGTCACAGATCTTGCCCACAGGCACACAGTGAGGGATTCAAGGACGACTCTGGGCTCCAAAGGACATGCTCTTTCTATGCTTCTCTAGGAGACAAAGACTGAAATGAACAACTACTGAATTAAATTCAGCCATCACCCTCTGAATCATATAATAAACAGTCTAAACATACAAAGAGGATCACTTGAGATAAATTATGTGTGACTGAAGTTAAAATTTCCTGTGTTGTCTAACATCTGTTTCAAAAAATCAATATGATTAACAATTACCTCGAGTTCTTTCACACGGTTTACAGAACGATCAAGTTCTTCCTTCTTACAATTAAGAGCTGCAAGTTCCTCTTGCAAATGTAAAGCTTTCTCTGAAAGA
>NW_011482285.1:11198-12088 GCF_000754665.1 Bison bison bison
CACACCAATCAGAATGTCCCTCATCAAAAAGTCTATATACAATAAATGCTGGAAAGGGCATGGAGAAAGGGGAATCCTCCTTCACTGATGGTGGAAATGTAAACTGGTACAACCACTATGGAGAACAGTATGGAGGTTTCTCAAAAAAATAAAAACAGAACTACCATGTGATCTAGCAATCCCACTGCTAGGCACATATCTGGAGAAAACCATAATTTGAAAAGATACACATACCCCATTGTTCACTGCAGTGCTATTTACAATAGCCAAGACATAGAAGCAACCAAATGTCCATGGACAAATGAATGGATAAAGAAGATACGGTATATATACACAATGGAATACTGCTCAGCCACAAAAAAGAAATAATGCCATTTGCAGCAACAAGTATGCAACTAGAGAATACCATACTAAGTGAGGCCAAGTCACAGAAAAAGACAAATATCTTACAATATCACTTATACGTGGAATCTAAAAAGTCATACAAATGAACTTATTTACAAAACACAACAGACTACACAGACTTCAAAAACAAGTTTATGGTTAGCATAGGGGAAAGGCAGGGAGAAGGATAAAATTAGGAGTTTTGGGTTAACAGACACACAGTACCATATATGAAATAGATAATAAGGACCTACTGTACAGCACAGGGAACTTGACTCAATAACCTGTAATGACCTACATGGGAAAAGAAGCTGAGAAAGAATGGATATTTGTATATGTATAACAGAATCCCTTTCTCTACACCTGAAACACAACACTGTAAATCAACTATACTCTAATCTAAAATAAAAATTAAATTTAAAAATGTTTATTCTTACAGACACTATGAATTATGGAATAGCAAGCAAAAAAGAAGGAATTTCAATCTGGAATTTTAGTTTTATAAA
>NW_011482286.1:0-656 GCF_000754665.1 Bison bison bison
CATCAAGAGGCTCTTTAGTTCTTCTTCACTTTCTGCCATTAGAGTGGTATCATCTGCATATCTGAGGTTATTGGTATTTCTCTTGGCAATCTTGATTCCAGCTTGTGCTTAATCCAGCCTGGCATTTCATGTGATGTTCTCTGCATAGAATTTAAATAAGCAGGATGACAATACACAGCCTTGTTGTACTCCTTCCCCAATTTGGAGTCAGCCCGTTCTTCCAAGTCCAGTTCTGACTTGCTTCTTGACCCAAATACAGGTTTCTCAGGAGACAGGTATGTGGTCTGGTATTCCCATCTCTTTAAGAATTTTCCACAGTTTGTTGTGATCCACACAGTCAAAGGCTTTAGGGTAGTCAAAAAAACAGAAGTAGATGTTTTTCTGGAACTCCCTTGCTTACTCCATGATTCAACAAATAATAAATAAAATAATAAAAATAAATAAAAGCTAATACAGTGTTAATTTCTTTGACCCATCTCAGCTTCCACTTGGGGAATTAATCCAAATTAAAATACATAAGCATAAAATGCATAATGTTTTTCCCTTAATAAACTCCAACAGCTGGGAATGTCACACATCAGATTGAGTTCCAGGGTCTGCTTCTGCTTTTCCCTCTCCCTAAATTCTTTCTTGTGACCACAAATCTGCCCCCATTT
>NW_011482286.1:756-1485 GCF_000754665.1 Bison bison bison
GCCCCCATTTGTAACTCCACTGCTAAGTGTTTTTGTAGGCAGGAGAGAGAGAAGGATTTACAATGGAAGTATCAGTGTTATATTTGTGATGTTTACCCCATGTTGTTTGTGTTTGTAGTTCGCTTATTTTCATGTCTGTATTATAACGTATTATAGGATTATAACACTCTTTTTTTGCTTGATGGACATTTGCATTGCTATAAGTTTTAAGCTTACTAATCAGTCTTCTTCATATCTTTTGGTGGACACAAGGACATATTTCTGTGGAAATATACCAAGACTGCAACTGCTGAGTCAAAATGTACATGACTGTTTAGCCTTAGTA
This sequence comes from Bison bison bison, assembly GCF_000754665.1. Lineage (NCBI taxonomy): Eukaryota > Metazoa > Chordata > Mammalia > Artiodactyla > Bovidae > Bison > Bison bison. The sequence goes on from NW_011482286.1 coordinate 1,082, forward strand.
GACGTTGTTTTCCAAAGTGGCTATATCAATTTATACTTCCACCTAGAGTACATATGTGGGTTCCAGTTACTCTCTGTCCTTGCCAACGCTTGACTGTCAGTCTTTTTTTTTTTTAGAAATGGATTCTTTTTTAAAAATAATTTATCTATTTTTGGCTCTGCCGGGTCTCTTTTGCTACGAGCGGGCTTTCTCCAATTGTGACGAGCAGGGAGCACTCTCTAGTTGCAGTATGAGGGCTTCTCACTGCAGTGGCCCCCAATTTCTGTGGAAAGGGCATGCAGGCTCAGTAGCTGTGGCCCACAGGCTTAGTTGTTCCAAGGTATATGGGATCTTCCCAGACCAGGGATCGAAACCTGCATCCTCTGCACTGGCAGGTGGATTCTTAACAACTAGACCACCAGGGA
>NW_011482286.1:1585-2331 GCF_000754665.1 Bison bison bison
TCTTAGCCACTAGCCCCCCAGGGAAGTCCCCTGCCAGTCTTTTGACTGCTATCCATTCTTCCATTTGACAGATGGATGGGCAAACCAACTGGGCCTAAAAGAAGTTAAATATTTTTTTTTAAGTTACAAGTCTGAATTCTAGGCTCTTCCTACTAGGCCATCAACTTTTACCACATGGGTTTTCAATACTCAAGAATTAGTCGTTTCAAAAATACGTGGAATGATTTTTTGTAAGATTAAAATTGTATTAAAGTTACCCTCTTAAATGAATGAAATATTACCTGAAATTTACCCTGAAATGCATGAATATTAGTACTTAATCAACATCATATCTTAATAGTATGGTTGTGGTGGTGGTGGAGGTTTAGTTGTTCCCTTTGGTCTAGGACCTGGGTTGACAAAATTTCTTGGTAAAGGACCAGATAGTAAATATTTTAGACTTTGTGCACTATCTATTATCAAACCTGGTATTTTCATATCCTTTATATTGTTCTGGTTACTATTGGTGCATAACAAATTACTCCAAAAATTAAAAGATTAAAATAATCATTTATATTCAGAAAGTATTCAGCTGCTAGGTTCCTTATTATTGTTATTCCACTAATTATTTTCTTCCAGTTTTGCTGAGATATAATTGACATATGATACTGTATAAGTTTCAGATGGTAAAGAATCTTCCTGTAACATAAGAGACTTGGGTTTGATCCCTGGGTCAGAAGGGAAGATTCTCTGTTGAAGGAAATGGC
>NW_011482286.1:4452-5291 GCF_000754665.1 Bison bison bison
AGTCCTAACTACTGGACAACCAGGGAATTCCCTGCCTATTTTTAATTGAATTGTAAGTTCTCTTTGTATATTCTAGATGTAAATCCCTTATCAGGCATATTACTTTCAAAAAGTTTCTCTTCTGTGGGTTGTATTTTCACTTTATTAATTGTGTTGTTTAAATTTAAAAGTTTTCCATTTTGGTGATGCCCGTTTTTCTATATTTCTTTTATTGCTTGAACTTTTAGTGTCATATCGAAGAAATCATTGCTTAATCCAAGATCATGAAGAATTACACCTTTATTTTTTCCTAAGAGTTCAATAGTTTTAGCTTTTATATTTAGGACTTCATTTAAGTTCTATATATGGTGTGGTGTGGGAGTTCAACTTCATTTTTTGCATGTGGCTATCTAGTGGTCTCACCATCATTTGTTAAAAAGACTCTTCTTTAAGCACTAAATTTTCTTGGCATTCTAGTTGAAAACCAATTGATTGTAAATCTGAGGCTTTGTTTCTGTATTCTCAGCTCTGTTGGCCTGTATGCCCTTCTACCAGTGCCACATTGTCTTGATTCCTGTAGATCTATGGTCAGTTTTGAAATCTGCAAGTGTGAGACCTCAAACTTTATCCTTCTCTTTCAAGATTATTTTTGTCTATTCTGAGTTCATTGCATTTCTGTATGAATTTTGGGATCAGCTTGTCAAAATTTGCAGAGAAACCATCTGAGATTTTGATAGAAGTTGTGTTGAGTCTGCAGATCAATTTAGGAAATATTGCCCATGTTGATGATACGAAGTCTACCAGTCTATGAAACACAGGATATCTTCCATTTATTTATGTATTTTTAAATTTTGTTTAAC
>NW_011482286.1:5391-6781 GCF_000754665.1 Bison bison bison
TCATTGCTAGCATATAGAAACACTCAATTTTCATTTATTGATCTTGTATTTCTGCCACATTGCTGAACTCTTTCATTTTCATAGTTCTTTAGTGAATTCCTTGGGATTTTCCATATGTGTGATCATATAATTTGTAAATAGAGATAGTTTTTACTTCTTCCCTTCCAATCTAGAAACTTCTCATTTTATTTTTCTTGCCTACTCTGAAAAGAATTTGAGTGTTTGTCATAAAATAAGGCTCTTCATTTTCTTTAACTATTTAAATAATCATACAAATTTACTTTCCATAATAACCTATACCTTACTACTGAATAGAAATGCTTCTTTATCATATACTAAAAACTTTTATACTTGGAGATGTTTTATTCCTCTTACTATCTTTATTTCGGTACTACAGTGAGTTAAGCTTGTAGCTTTATAAATCATTCTGCTTCACTGAAGTATGAGTTTTTCCATCAAGTATAAATGAAATCCACACCAGATAACATAAGGTAACAAGCACAGTGCCTGGCCCATAGGTGGTATTCTCTAGAGCAAGGGTCCCCAACCCCCAGGCCATGGACCAGTACAGGTCTGTGGCCTGTTAGGAATGGGCCGAACAGCAGGGGGTGAATAGCAGGCGAGTGAGGGAATCTTCATTTGTACAGCTGCTCCCCATAGCTCACATTACTGCCTGAGCTCCACCTCCAGTTAGGTCAGTGGCGGCAGTAGATTCTCACAGGAGTGCAAACCCTACTGTGAACTGTGCATGAGAGGGATCTAGGTTGTGCCCTCCTTATGAGATTCATCCCCAAACCATCCCCAGTCAGGGTCCATGGAAAAATTATCTTCCACAAAACCAGTCCCTGTTGCCAAAAAGGCTGGGGATGGCTGCTCCACAGGTCAATACCACATCCTGTGGTTATCCTTTGGGTCACACCATCCACAGTAATTTTGGGTTATGGATAGTTAATAATTATTTTTACTGCATTTTGAGCACCCAACATAAAAGGATTATTTTTCTAACCAAATGTCCAAAGATAACCAGGGTAAACAAATATACTAAGAAGATTATGTAACCCTGGTTTGATTCCTGGGTGGGGAAGATCTCCTTGAGAAGGGATAGGCAACTATATCTGTACTGATGGACAACTGTGATGTTCCCTTTTTTCCCATTGTAAACAAAGCCTACAGAATCACTACTGTAGCCCCAATTCCAGCAAAGGATAAATGCATAATAAATAATTGGTATGGGAATTTAAAAACATATTAAAACACAAGATTCTGTTTTAGCATTTTATTAATTATCTCCATGGGTAAATATTTGAGTTGGAATTGCTGAACCAAAATATCAAATATTTTTATTTTTAAACAATTTACAAAATTGCCCTGCAGAAAATTTTTACCAGTA
>NW_011482286.1:7216-8665 GCF_000754665.1 Bison bison bison
ATATTCAGTACCCTGTGATAAACCATAATGGAAAAGAATATGAAGAAGAATGTATATGTATACATGACTGAGTCACTGGAGTACAGCAACAATTAACACAACGTTTAATGCAACTATACTTCAATAAAAAAATAAATTAAAAAAAAGAGCAGGGAGAAATGCATGTGTCCCCAGTCTCTTAACGTTTTCATGTAATCAAATCCATCAGTTCTGTTCTTAATCGTTCAACTTTCAGTTATTGTGTTTTTAAAGACCTTCTACACGAAAAGCTTATGTAGAAGCAGAAGCTAGTTATTCAGAGCTTGTTATAACAAGGGAGTTAGCCACCCTAACTTGTGTTTGGCAGAGACTTAAAGACAGGCAGGGCAATGGGAAAACTTTAGAGTGAAAAAAAGGAAGACCATCTTTTCTCTGATTGGAAGTTGTTGGCAGTGAAATGCTGGTGAGCCAGAGGTATTTTATGTGATTGGTTTGGTGAGCATATTTAGATTTCTCTAGTTGGTGGCAGGGCAAAAATAGGAAGGCTGGTAGTCATTGATCAAGTCCACAAGACTGCTGTAGAGGCTGTGGTTTGGCTTGTGCAGCTGCTTGCTACAGAGGTTGTGCATTACAATTCTATTGTCATCTGGTCATCGTCCGTTGTGTATTCATTCTCTCACTTAAAAATAAAAATCATTCTTTCTTTCATTTTGTTTCAAATATAAAATCATTTTCAGATCTAAATATTTAACTCATTAGAAAACTTATGTTTTGCTAGCAGGAAAAAGGGACAATTTCACTTTGACGGTAACATTTTTTTCCTAAAAGTGCAATATTCTACTCTTTGTACAATATTAAAGTTCACAGTTATAGGATTTCATTTATACGTCTACGTTCTTTCAATGGAATTTAAGAGCAAAGTTAGACTCCTCCCCCAGACTGCCCAACCCATTAAAAAAAAAAAAAAAGCCTCTGAGGTTTTGTTTTGTTTTGTTTTGGTGGCGCCAGGCAGCATGTGGGATCTTAGTTCTCCCACCGGGGATTGAACTCGTGCCCGCTGCAGTGGAAGCGCGGAGTGCTCAGCCACTGGACTGCCAGGTAAGTCCCCACCTCTGTGGTTTTTACTAAAATTATTTCTTTGACCAACTTCTCAAGAAGAGGAAAAGGACAAAAGGGCCCAGAGAGGTTAATAGGCACCTGCCCGAGGGAGGCGGTGGGCGGTTAGCAGACGCCGGCTGGTGGGCGGGGTGCGGGGGCGGAGCTCGGGTGACGCGACGCTCACGTGACCGTTGGGCCCAGAAGTGGGCACTGGTCCGGGTACTGGCCCTCCTTCGGTGTTGTCGGACCCGGAGCCGTCTGCGAGCCCCTAGTTGTTGCTCCTGGTTCTTTCAGGTCAGTGTGAAGGTTCTCGTCGCTGCCTGTGGGACACCGGAATGGGGGAGGAGGAACGGACGCGGAAAGGAGAAAGGT
>NW_011482286.1:8765-9631 GCF_000754665.1 Bison bison bison
TCTGTCTGCAGGTCTACGTGTCTGTTGTTCCCAGCGCTCTACTGGGCTATAGAAAGAGGAGGAACCTGTCCAGAATCCCCGCAGGTCAGTGAAGGAAGAGGACACTGGACAGGGACCCAAGGGGTGGGGAGTGTGGAGGGACCGCCCGCGAAGAATTGGGGGCCTCACTGCCCACTTCCCAACACATTTACACACTGCCGCGCTGAGCAAGCATAAGGAAAAATGGCAGGGCCTGCCAAGGAAGCGTTGTCTCACGTGTGCACGAGGAATGGTGAGGTACAGGGTGGGCAAAAGGCACTCTCGGAGGGCCAGGCCAGGTCAGGAGATCCCTAACAAACGGCAAGAAATGACTACTACTATCCGGACCTGCATTTCACCCCCAAAACCTCAGTCTCTCTTGTCTCCTCTTTGTCTTCTCTTCCCCCGCCCCACTCCCAGGACAGGAAAAGGAGGGGATACTCACCATGGAAAAACTCTGCAGTGAAAATGAAGCAAAGCCTGAGAACCAAGGCAAGATGGAAAACAAAGAACAGCCACTGGATGCAGGAAAACCAGGAGCAGCTTGTACTAAGGAAGACAAGGAAACGTTAGAAAACAAGGGAAGAACAGATCACAAGGGAAAGACAGATGAGGAAGTATTAAAGGTTAAGGAAAGGCCAGAGAATGAGACAAAGCCAAAAGAAGAAAACCCAGAGAGCCAAGGAAAGCCAGTGAGTGAGGAAAAAGCAAAAGAAAGTAAAGCAGAGAGTGAGGAGAAGCCAGAGAGCGAGGGAAAGCCAGTGAGTGAGGGAAAACCAAAAGAAGACAAGCCAGCCAGGGATCCAAGGGAACCCAGGGCTGGCGGGAAGCGCCCAGCTGGGGAGGAT
>NW_011482286.1:10266-10811 GCF_000754665.1 Bison bison bison
GTGGGTGATTTTTTTTCTGTTTTTTGTTCATCTGTTTATATTCTCTTAAAAAAAAACACAGATTACTTTTTATCATAGCAATATTGAAAGATAAAAAATAGGAAAGCAATATCAAGCAATCAAGTACTATTCAGTGAAGTGCCTTCTGAAGGCAGTGGAGCAACATAAAATTTGTGTTGCCAGGATGTGAACTGAGTAAGTGTCACATTACCTCTGGGACTCAAAGGTGCAAGAATCAACTTGGCAGTTATTACAGATCCATTTTTGTAAGGGAGACTCTTGGCATCTGTGAATTAGGGATAAAACTTGACTTCTAGGGCTGTGGAGAATATTCAATAAGATGCTGAGTATGTGAGCTGGTTCCCACCCTCTCCCCTGCACTAACAGGGCCAGAGCCCCAGCAGATGTTTTGGAGAGGGCTGAGGAGGTTTCAAGTGTGTGCAGGAATAAGTCCGGACAGCTGTGAGGTGGGTGGCCCTCTCCAGCTGGGGTAATGTCATGACTCTTGGCTGGTATGCCTCTGCTTGTGGGTACTGTACCCTCCT
>NW_011482286.1:12657-13396 GCF_000754665.1 Bison bison bison
CAATGCTTTGGCATTTTCTACATAGACCGTCATGTCATCTGCAAATAGAGATAAATTTATTTCCTCAGTTCTAATCTGCACACTTTTTATTTCCTTTTTTGTCTTAATGCACTAGCTAGTACTTCCAGTATGATATTCAGTAAGAGCAATGAGAAAGGACCTCCTTGCCCTGTTCCTGACACTCCAGGTGAAGTGTCTCCTTTTTCATCACTGAGTATAATGTTAGTTTCTTGTAGTCTTTGTTGTTCAGTCACCATGTAGATATTCTTTATCAAGTGGAAGAAGTTCCCCTCTACTCCCAGGTTGAAAGCGTTTATCATGAATGGTTGTTGGAGTCTGTCAAATACTTTTTCTGTATCAGATAATATCATTTAATTTTTCTTTTTTAGTCTGTTAACATGTAGTGGATTATATCAATTGATTTTCAAATGTTGAATCAACCTTGAACACCTGGAATAAATTTCAGTTGTTTGGCACATAACTTTTTATACATTATTAGATTCAGTTTTATAATACTTTGTTGAGGATTTGTGTCTGTATCCATTAGAGATATTGGTCTGTAGTTTTCCTTTCTCGTAGTATCTTTTATCTGGTTTTGGAATTGGGGTAGTATTGGTCTCACAGAATGAGTCAGGTGTTCTCGACTTCAGTTTTATGGAAGAGATTGTGGAGAATTGGTATTATTTCTAACTTAAATGTTTGGGAGAATTCACTGGTGATTTCTAAATGTTTACTGGTG
>NW_011482286.1:13774-14601 GCF_000754665.1 Bison bison bison
AGGCTGCAGTCTATGGGATCCCAAAGCGTCGGACACGACTGAGCAACTTCACAGGCTTAAATGACTCTTCTTTCTTTAGTTGCCTAAGAAGAAAGCATAGGTTATTGATGGGAGAACCTTCTTTTCCATATATGCGTTTAAGCTAGAAATTTCCCTTTAAGCATTGCTGTTGCTTTACCCCAGAAATTTTGATATGTTGTATTTTCATTTAGTTCAAAGCATTTTAAAATTTCTGTTGAGAATTCTTCTTTGACTCGTGTTATTTAGAAATGTGTTGCTTAATTTCCAAATAGTTGGGTTCGCCATCTATCCTATTATTGATTTCTAGTTTAATTCTACTGAGAGCATACTTTTATGATTTCTATTCTTTTAAATTTGTTAAGGTGGGTTTTATGGACTCTCTTGAGCTCATGTTCTATATGAGCTTGAATGTTGAATGGAATGTTCTATAAAGGTAAATTAAATCACGTTGATTAATAATGCTGTTCAGGTCGACTATGTATTAGGTGCTCAGTTAGGTGTCTGACTTTTTGTGATCCCATAGACTGTAGCCCATCAGGCTCCTCTTTTCGTGAAATTTTCCAAGCGAGAATACTGGAGTAGGTTGCCATTTCCTTCTCTGACTATATCCTTATTGATATTCTGCCTGCTTAATCTGTCAGTTACTGATTGAGGGCATTAAAGTTTGTAACTATAATAATAGATTTGTCTGTTTCTTCTTTCAGTTCTATCAGTTTTTGCTTCATATATTTTGACACTTTGTCATGTACATATACATGTTTAGGATTATTATATGTTTTGCTCACAATTGATCCCTTTGTCATTAT
>NW_011482287.1:0-1434 GCF_000754665.1 Bison bison bison
TATTTTTTTTTCTTTGCCTCACTGCACAGCTTGAGGGATCTCAGTTCCCTGACCAGGACTGAACCCAGCCACGGCAGTAAACGCATAGAATCCTAACCACTAAACCATCAGTAAACTCCCTGTTTGCTTCCTTTTTTATGAGTTCTATCTCTGTAAAGAAAAAAAAAAAAACTGAATTTATTCTGCAGAGTAACTCAGCCTGTGCACAACAAATACTGAACCCATGCTCTAGGACCTTTGAGCCACAAATATGAGCTTGCATCCTGAAACTACTGAAACCTGCTTGTCTAGAAGCTGTGCTTAGCAACAAGAGAAGCCACTGTATAGAGAAGCCACAAAGAAGAGTAGCCTCTGCTTGCCACAACTAGAGAATGCTGGTGGCAGCAACAAAGACCAAGTGCAACCAAAAATTAAAAACAACAATAATAATGATAATAAGTAATGTTTTTAATCTTATTTTATTCACATAGTCTCTTCATGAATTTGTTTAATAGCATATTTGTGTTTTCTTGGAGTTCACTGAATTTCTTGTTGGATATGTCAGGGGAGTGCGTAATTTCCTCAATTCTGTCTCATCACAACAAAAATTTGAAGCGATGGACCAGCCATCGGACAGACTGTGTCACAGCTCTCGGGCAGATCAGTGTTACAGCTCCGTGTTACATCTCAGTTTTATTTAGAAAATAAAGGAAAATACATCCTCGAGGAGTGAGGGCATGCTGACCCAAAAGACACGAAGAGAAGAGAAGCTTTCGGTCCAATTTTGGCTCCTCTTTTTATATGTTTTTTTTGTTGTTGTTGTTTTCTTTTCTCCTCTCCCTGGGCCTGCCCTATGTAAATTGGGCTAGCAAGGAGTGCTGTTTTTTATACCTGAGGTCTTCAGTCTGGTCATCAGGCCTTCCTTTGTTCTATTTTCATGGGCTTTTCCCTTACCTGTCTTTTAGCAACCGCCATTCTGGACATCATAGTCATAGTAAACAAAAGAGTCCGAAATGCAACACTTGGGTGCAATCTCAAAAATGACAGAATGACCTCTGTTCATTTCAAAGGCAAACCATTCAATATCACGGTAATCCAGATCTAAACCCCGACCAGTAATGTTGAAGAAGCTGAAGTTGAACAGTTCTATGAAGATCTACAAGACCTGCTGGAACTAATACCCAAAAAAGATATCCTTTTCATTATCCGGGACTGGAATGCAAAAGTAGGAAGTCAAGAAACACCTGGAGTAACAGGCAAATTTGGCCTTGGAGTACAGAATGAAGCTCAGCAAAGGCTAACAGAGTTCTGCCAAGAGAACGTACTGGTCATAGCAAACACCCTCTTCTAACAACACAGGAGAAGATTCCACACATGGACATCACCAGATGGTCAACACCGAAATCAGACTAATTATATCCTTTTCAGCCAAAGATGGAGAAGCTCTATACAGTC
>NW_011482287.1:5537-6042 GCF_000754665.1 Bison bison bison
AATGCTATCACAGGTGCAGCCACAGAGCCCCCTCCCCAGGGACCACATGGGCCCTCAGATGAGGAGAAATGTTTTTCTCCAGAGAATGAGTGTCTTCTCTCAGCTACTGAAACGTCTGGAGCAAATTAGACTTCAGCTGACTTCAGACTCTGAGTCCATGACCCACCAAATTGGCTTAATGTTAAGGCCACTGTGTATCATAGATGCTGACATATAAACAGAGTTCATCTTAGATTATCAGAATGCCTCACAAATTCAATACTACAGTACATTTTTTTAAATCTCTAGCTAACTTTCATGTATAAGACAGCACAGAGGTGTTATCAAAACACTTGTTCTAGTTTTGGATTTCGTAAATATGCTCAATTAATCTGGAGAAGGAAATGGCAACCCACTCCAGTGTTCTTGCCTAGAGAATCCCATGGATAGAGAAGCCTGGTAGGCTGCAGTCCGTGGGGTCGCACAGAGTTGGACACAACTGAAGCGACTTGGCGGCGGCGGCGGC
>NW_011482288.1:0-489 GCF_000754665.1 Bison bison bison
AGACATCTCATAACTCATTACTGGACATTTCATTGCACTCCAGAGAGAAGAAATACAGCTCCACCCACCAGAACACCGACACAAGCTTCCCTAACCAGGAAACGTTGACAAGCCACCTGTACAAACCCACACACAGTGAGGAAACACCACAATAAAGAGAACTCCACAAACTGCCAGAATACAGAAAGGACACCCCAAACTCAGCAATTTAAACAAGATGAAGAGACAGAGGAATACCCAGCAGATAAAGGAATAGGATAAATGCCCACCAAACCAAACAAAAGAGGAAGAGACAGGGAATATACCTGATAAATAATTCTGAATAATGATAGTGAAATTGATCCAAAATCTTGAAATGAAAATGGAATCACAGATAAATAGCCTGGAGACAAGGATTTAGAAGATGCAAGAAAGGTTTAACAAGGACCTAGAAGAAATAAAAAAGAATCAATATATAATGAATAATGCAATAAATGAAATTAAAAACAC
>NW_011482288.1:2439-3466 GCF_000754665.1 Bison bison bison
GATACAATGGAAACATTAATGGAAGTCCCACCGACTAGAAGTCAGAGAAGACTAAGAAGTTGGAGCCCAGTCTCTCGGAGAACCAGACCAAGGACTGACAACTGGTCACCTCCACATACACTGTGGGAATTTTTTCAAAGAATTAATGAAGATACACCATCTCAGACTTTTAACCAACCTCTCATAAGTGAGAATGATAACTTTTCTAGAACTGGGCATGAAGAAACATTGAGACAGCAAATGCCTGGACATGAGTTGCAAAATAGGGGTCTTATTGAAACTTCTGAAACTAGTAATGCTGTTCATGGAGAATGTTATTCAGACACAACATGCAGTAGTGAATCTTGGGAAGTGAGGGAAACAAATCCAACCACACCTTTCAATCTTGAAGTAGAACAAGTTCATTGTCGAGCATGTTCTCAGAGAGACAGCAGAATTAGTAGAACTCAGTTAACATCTGACTCACCAAACAACACTACCATTTTAGAAAGTGAGCAAGAAGAACTGAAGCCTATGTCTTCAGATTCTGACGAGGCTGATGAGACTGCTTATGTCAATACCATCAGAAATCCCGTTCATAGAATTTTAAATACTAGCTTAAGTGATACAATGTCTGTTCCAACTCAGACTATTTTATGTCAGACAATGACAGGATTTAGTAACTCAAGTAATCTTATGGACAGTGACAGTAATTTAGAGCATAATGTCTCACCTCTAAGTGAAAACATGGAAAGGGCAGAGTCATCAAATGAAAGACATGGACCTAGTGGTAGTGATAGTATACCTGGTTCTGCTCCAAATGCTAGCTATAATTTTGATTCAAATTTAGTACTGGTATCACTTTCAAGCCCCTATTATGTTTCTACTTCCATATTTAGTCCTGAGTATAATTTTGGCTTAAGTGATGAAGATTCAGAAATTGGCACACTGATGTTGATGCTTGAAAACAGTGAAGAAAGAAGGTCATCAGTAGGCTTATCAGAGACCAGCCAAGAAGTTGGACGAATGTCCCCAATAACAGTTGACG
>NW_011482288.1:3566-3866 GCF_000754665.1 Bison bison bison
ACTATTTGCAGACGACATGATCCTCTACATTGCAAACCCTAAAGACTCCACCAGAAAATTACTAGAATTAATCAATGACTATAGTAAAGTTTCAGGATACAAAATCAACACACAGAAATCCCTTGCATTCCTATACACTAATAGTGAGAAAACAGAAAGAGAAATTAAGGAAACAATTCCATTCACCATTGCAACGGAAAGAATAAAATACTTAGGAATATATCTACCTAAAGAACTAAAGACCTATATATAGAAACTATAAAACACTGGTGAAAGAAATCAAAGAGGACACTAATAGAT
>NW_011482288.1:3966-4758 GCF_000754665.1 Bison bison bison
AACAGTTGACGATAGTGACTCTAGGTCTTCCCTTAATCTGGACCAATTTTTCTTATTAGAAGCAGACCCACACCAAACTAGAGGCCTTACAAAACTGCAGATTAACAGCTTGCCTTTAAGATTTTTTGAAGAGAAAGATGCAGCTAAAACCTGTCCTATTTGCATTACAGAATACACCACAGGCAATATGCTACGCATCCTACCATGCTCCCATGAATACCATTATCAGTGCATTGATCAATGGCTGGAAGAACATCCAAACTGCCCTATTTGTCGTGCGCCAGTAGTGGATTACTTTGAGGCATATAATTTTATGTGAGATCTGAATTCTCAGATATATAAAGTGTTACAGTGATGGACAACTGTCAGCTATGTCATGTCCACTTTTAGAGTTATTTATGTTTAACAATCTGAATCTACATGTAACAATCTGAACTGAATTACTTGTTCCTGAAGGGCTTTCCCCAATTTCTGTTTCATAATAAAAGGAAATATCAAAAAGTCAAACAGTGTTATCCTATCTGACAATAAAAATGAGTTTCACACCATAGTAGTGCACTGAATTTCAATAGAAACTTAGTATGTGCACTGGGTTGGGATATTCCTGGTGCCATAAGAGAAATGTTCTAATATGATATAATCAATCTCGATAGATCCTAGTAGTATCTTCTAGTCATGTAAATCCCAGATATCCCTTAGCCCTGTTCAATCCTGGTTGTGCATGCAAAGAAACAGGAACCCAACTAAATAATTAAGCAATTTAAGACTGTATTAGAGTCATTCACGTACAAA
>NW_011482288.1:4858-5738 GCF_000754665.1 Bison bison bison
AATAAATGACCCAATCAAAAAATGGGCCAAAGAACTAAATAGACATTTCTCCAAAGAAGGCATACAGATGGCTAACAAACACATGAAAAGATGCTCAACATCACTCATTATCAGAGAAATGCAAATCAAGACCACTATGCGGTACCATTTCACACCCGTCAGAATGTCTGTGATCCAAAAGTCTACAAATAATAAATGCTGGAGAGGGTGTGGAGAAAAGGGAACCCTCTTACACTGTTGGTGGGAATGCAAACTAGTACAGCCACTATGGAGAACAGTGTGGATATTCCTTAAAAAACTGGAAATAGAACTGCCTTATGATCCAGCAATCCCACTGCTGGGCATACACACTGAGGAAACCAGAAGGGAAAGAGACCCGTGTACCCCAACGTTCATCACAGCACTGTTTATAACAGCCAGGACATGGAAGCAACCTAGATGTCCATCAGCAGATGAATGGATAAGAAAGCCATGGTACATATACACAATGGAGTATTACTCAGCCATTAAAAAGAATACATTTGAATCAGTTCTAATGAGGTGGATGAAAGTGGAGCCTATTATACAGAGTGAAGTAAGCCAGAAAGAAAATCACCAATACAGTATACTAACACATATATATGGAATTTAGAAAGATGGTAACAATAACCTGGTGTACGAGATAGCAAAAGAGACACTGATGCATAGAACAGTCTTATGGACTCTGTGGGAGAGGGAGAGGGTGGATAGATTTGGGAAAATGGCATTGAAACATGTAAAATATCATGTAAGAAATGAGTTGCCAGTCCAGGTTCGATGCACAATACTGGATGCTTGGGGCTAGTGCACTGGGACGACCCAGAGGGATGGTATGGGGAGGGAGGAGGGAGGAGGGTTCAGG
>NW_011482288.1:7139-7541 GCF_000754665.1 Bison bison bison
GCATTCATCTCACATGTTAACAAAGTAATGTTCAAAATTCTCCAAGCCAGGCTTCAACAGGATGTGAACCAAGAACTTCCAGATGTCCAAGCTGGATTTAGAAAAGGCAGAGGAACCAGAAATCAAATTGCTAACATCTGTTAAATCATCAAAAAAAAATAGAGTTCCAGAAAATCATATTTATTGACTACGTCAAAGCCTTTGACTGGTGTGGATTGCAACAAACTGTGGAAAAAACTTAAGATGTGAATATCAGACCACTTTACCTGCCTCCTGAGAAATCTGTATGTAGGTCAAGAAGCAACAGTTAGAACTGGACATGGAACAATGGACTGGTTTCAAATTGGGAAAGGAGTACATCAAGGCTGTATATTGTCACCCTTGTTATTTAACTTATATGCA